>NC_000084.6:52070000-52370000 GCF_000001635.26 Mus musculus
TTCTGCAAACTAGAATTAGGTCAAATGTCATGCTAGATATAAACAACATAACAAACGTGCTCAGAAATCTAGAAAATGAAGACAAATTTTATTAATGCAACATCTGTTTCTCTAAAAGAATGTCCATTCTTTTGGAATCAAAAACTCCCCAAAGCAACAGAATTTCCCACAAGGTTGAACTTTCAATTCAAGTAGATCTGGGGTAGAGGATAGGGGGTGGAGGGTGCTGGGAGGAGGGGAAGGAAGAGAAGGAGGAGAAACTGTGGTTAGGGTAGATTGAATGAGAGAAGAATCTATTTTGGATTTAAAAAGAAACAAAAATAATGCAATAAATGAAATCTCAGAAGGTGTTACTTCTAAGTATAATTGCTTTAAGGTTAATTCCCAGTAAAGCTCTTTATGTTGTTTTATGCCAGCTTTATACAGTAAACTGTCATCTTCCTATGGCAAAGCCCATTTGCTCAGACTGTCAATTCAATTGACTATAATTTACGTAGTAGAAAACCCAAGTAGAATAATTAAATTGACGACTTTAAAGAGAGCAATGGTGATCATTTTCCTTTAGTTATATTTGATTTACTATTAAATTTGAATTAGGAGAGCACAGAATATGTTTTATTTCTTCAAATGTATAGTCTAACGTAACACACAGAGCTATAGAAACAGGGAGACGATGTACATGGTTTTTTAATTTATGTTAACAAATGAGAAAATACATAGCTTAATTTATACTAACCTCAACTAAATTATGGTATTCAATCATTAGAGGGAACAATCCAGAATCAAAAGTTAATTTTTTTTAATTTTTCTATGACTGTATACATTTTTATTCCATTACTTTAACATATTTTCTGGATTAAAAGAACAATAATGTATTGGCATCTTATTCCTCAAGTCAGCCATTTGAAGCAAGCAGTTCTCATCTTGAGTCACTTAAATACTGTTGTGTTTTGTAAAAATCAGAAAAGAGGCCAGGGATAAGTTTGGTAGAGATGCAGTATGGTGAGCGGGAAGGGGGGTGCGTCTGTGAGGGGGGGTGGCATGCTGAATCATTCCTTCCCCTGAGGTACCAGCCACAGGACAGTATAGTATAGTATAGAATAATAGAATAGAGTTTATTTAGGTCATGGGGAGGGGAGTTCTGGGACTGGGAAGGGGGGGGCAGGAGGGGCAGAGGATTAGAGAGAGGCCCGCTGTGAGCACTTGGAGAGAGAGCATTTGGAGAGAGTGAGTGAGGGAGAGGAGAATGGGGAGAGAGGGTATAAGGAGAGAAGATGGGAAGAGGATAAAAATCAAGAGAAGAGGAAGAGAAGAGGAAGAAAGTGAGGAGGGGGCAAGCAGTGCCTTTCATAGTAAGTCCGGCATATCTGGCTGTTGCCAGGTAACTATGGGGCAGAGCCTAGATGAAATGCCAATGCAAACCCTTTTTTGAAGGGAAATGACAAAAGTCAGATCATGCTAGCTCTCTTCAGCTAGGCTCAAACTGGCACATTATCACTCCAGGAAAGAGACATGCATGAATGAAGAAAAATCAGGATTTAAAACAGCATTTCTCACTTTTTCCATGTAGAAATAATATGTAGCTGTGGTGGAAATTTCTGCCAATACAAAGTAAGAATGAAAAATGACCTGGGGGATGGGGGGAATAACTCAGGGCTTAAAGCACTTATGGGACAAGTGTGTGGCTACCTAGTGCCTGAGATAAACACAGACAGGCCAACCTTGCACATCACCTACACACACACACACACACACACAGAGAGAGAGAGAGAGAGAGAGAGAGACAGAGAGAGAGAAAGAGAGAGAAACAGAAAGACAGATACAGAGAAACAAAGAAAGAGACAGAGACAGAGAGACAGATCCACAAAACACTGGAGTAAGAGTTGTAACTGGCCAGCAGAAGGCTCCAGTCCAGGAAATTGTGAAAGAAAGCATTCCCTCAGAGATACTTCTTTCTAATTTAAATTATTAATGCTATTCTTTCTCCTGCTGCCTGCAGATAGTAGTACAAAAGACAGCATTGGATAGAATAATAGAGTTGCCTCTGAATTCTTTTCTTTGTACCCATGGGTTAGCACATCTCTCAAATCTCATCATCATGGAATACTCTTTTTGAAGGAGATGTAAGACAGAGACTCACACTGCTCAACATACAGAGAATAAGCAGGTCTTACGTGCTTTTAGTGGGCTGGGCCATTTATATCATGCCTTCTACCATCAGGGATCAGAGAGTCACAGAAGAGGAAAGACTGCAAGAGCTACTGGTAGTAGCTGGCTACAGCATATTTGCTAGACATTACAGCACCATTTAACTTGAACACACATAGCCTCTGACTACATGCACAAGATCAAGCCAGCTAAAACCAAAGCATCACTAGAAGAGAGGTTCACAAAGGTCCATCTGAGGTGCTACTGGCCACAGCTGCTGTTGTAAAGAAGGCCCTAACACAGAGCCATTCACACATCTTTTTTAATTACTATATTCTTCACAATAGCCAGAAAAATGGAAAGTCTATCAATCTGTCAAGATAGATGGATTAAAAACATGTACTAATGTCCATTGTAATTTTAATTAAAATATAAACAAAGATAAAAATCACGATATTCACAAGATAAGAGACATGATTGGAAGTCATCTTGTTAAGCAAAATCAGCAAGGCTCAGAATGGCAAATGCTACATGTTCTTCTCAGGTGCAGATCTACATTTTAATTCTTACCTATGTTTATGTTAAGAAAACGTATATGTGTTTTATTTAAATATTTATCAGCTATAGGTGTTGAAACTACAAAGGGGCCATGAAATGGGAAAAAGGAGATCTAAAGTGTGAAGTGAAATAAAACAACATAAAAATGGAAAACAGAAAAACATGTGACATGAAATTAGAAGTGTTAGATATAAGCGAGGAGGAAGGAGACAGGAAGAGGAGGAGACATGCTTGAGGAAGGGACCAAATAGAAGAAAGTGTATCTCAAAATGCCATAATGGAGCCTAACTACTAACAAAATCTAAATGAATAATAAATCATGGCTAGAAAAAATGAAATTGTTCAAAGTAAATTTGAAAAGAGAATAGGGAACCAGAGAAATGGTTCTGGGCATAGTGGGATAAACTTTCTGGTGATGAGTGTGGATTTTTCCCTGGCCATTGGTTGGACTACTGGAATCACACTTTTGCTCTACATAGTTGTTCAACAGTCATGTATTAGCACTGAACATAGTGATAGGAAACAACCTGAGTTTATCCCATGCTTTAAAATGTTTTTTAATTTGTTCGCATCATTCTTTAATACTTTATTTGACATATTTTAGGCACCATTCATTTGTCAAGTATTAGTGTGTGAGCGCCTTCATCTTGATCCCCATTTCATGACAGAACATACATACATACAAAACACTCTCTACCATGGCATGTAAGGCAGTTCTCAAGGCAATTCAGTCATTTCACTAAATTCTCCCCAGTTAGCTTGTGAATGTTTTATTGAAACATGCTTAAATTTAAATACTGAATTAGAAACAGACTCATGAGTGTATACTATCAATTTTTTCTTTTGTCTATTCTTTTTTTTTTTACAGTCCAGATTTTATTTCCCCCTCCAGCTTCACCCTCTGACTGTTCCACATCGCATACCTCTTTCTCACCACCCTGTCTCCATGAGGATGTCCCCACACCCCATCCAACCAGACCTCTAAACACCCTGGGCCCTCCAGTACCTTGAGGGTTAGGTGCGTCTTCTCTCACTGAGTCAAGACCCAACAATCCTCTGCTGTGTATGTGTTGAGGGCCTCATATCAGCTGGCATGTGCTGCCTGGTTGGTGGTCCAGTGTTTAAGAGATCTTGTGGATCCACATTAATTGAAACTCCTGGTCCTCTACAGAGTCACCCTCCTCCTCAGCTTCTTCGAGGCTTTTTAAAAGGATTATATAATATCAGTATCATCATTGATTCTCAATATATGAAGGTTTCTAAGAAACGGACCAAAGAAAGCTAATTCAACAAAACCATGTCCATAGCAACTACTTATTTTCAAGCAATTCATTTCTTTTTTCAAGACAGGGTTTCTATGTGTAACCCTGGCTATCCGGGAACTCACACTGTAGACCAGGCTGGCCTTGAACTCAGAAATCCGCCTGCCTCTGCCTGCGAACTACTGGGATTAAAGTCGTGTGCCACCAGTGCCCGACTCTCCATTTCATATCTTGGCTTTGTTTGTTTGTTTGTTTGTTTTTGTTTTTGTTTTTGTTTTTGTTTTTGTTTTGTTTCCGAGACAGGGTTTCTCTGTGCAGCCCTGGCTGTTCTGGAACTCACTCTGTAGACCAGGCTGGCCTCGAACTCAGAAATCTGCCTGCCTCTGCCTCCCAAGTGCTGGGATTAAAGACATGCACCACCACCTCCTGGCTCCATTTCATATCTTAAACAGTGTGTCACTATTCAGATTTTTTCATAATGTCTTGATTTACAGTAGTACAAAATACTTTATTGAAGAATAGTTTTAATTTCTAACTTCATTAATAGGAAAATATTACTAAAATTTAATATTGATATTATTAAATTTTAATAATAGTAATAAATTAAAATGTTATTTTAATTTTAATATACAAATGATATTGTTCACATAATTATCTCAGTATAGACAAGAGCCTGCCTGATAATTTATAATATATTTTTCTCTTTATCTTTTAAGAGTCAGGGTGCATAGATGACAAATGAGACTTCTGATATTTCTGATTTCTTGCTGAAGGAAGCCTCTGGATGAATGTCAGTTAAAGTGAGTTCAGGTCTTAATTATCATGACTTATATTCTAGCGTTGATTCTAAAAAGGCAAGTTCCTGGAGGAAATGTCACAGTACTCCTAAAAGATGTCTCTTCAAGGAGATAGTTCTCCAGGAAATTGCAGTGATGCCCTCAGTATAGTTGGTCTTATTCCAAAGATGTATGTATGTTTGTAGGCAAAGCATAAAAAAATCAAGCATGTTAGTGCTATGGAAGTTACTCTCTACTTACATTTTAATTCATATATTGAGAGCTTAATAAATGCCATTAAAGTAAAAGTTCAGTCACATAAGAGGGATCTTAACTCAAAGGAAAATAAAACTTAAAAGCTAAGAATATGGTTCAGTATTAGAATGCTTACCTAGCATGTCCAAAGCCCTGGACTGGATTGCCAGAGTCAATGGAGAGATAGATGTATGAACACAAACACTAAAGAGAGAGATTGTCAGGGCTGACAAGCAGTGGTGATGTCTATAAGAGATGAGAAAGGAGGGAAGAAAAGATGAAGAGGAGGAGGAACTAAAAAAGGAGAAGACTAAAGTAGGTTGAGGGCAAATAATAGCATATGTGTGTCATAGAAACAATACCCAAAGCAAATTTGAAATTCTTCTACTAGACCAGAAAGCAATATTTTGACAAAATTGTTGCTAGAAACATGGGTCATATACCTATTAGAACATTCAAAATCAAAAGACAACCACAAGTTGTCAAAGATACTGATAATTTGGATGTTCTCAGATGTTGGTAATGAGTATGTAAAATGATGTAGTGACTTTGTAAGAGAGTTGTGCAATCCCTCCAAGTGGTGGATAGGAATATACACAAGTAAAATGAATATATGTATCCACCCCCCCAAAAAAAAATCTATAGAAACATATTTATAACAGCATTATCCACGAAGGCACAATTTGGAAATGGTGTCCATGTCCACCATCTGACAATTGTACACACATACAGTAGAATACTCTTTGAAAAATACTAAAATATCAAGTTCTGATATGTCGTATACATGTTGGGGTCCAGATGTGGTTTTGTGTCCTCAGGTTGTCCAGGGCTGAAAGATGAAGCAGAGTCCAGATTGGTGGGTTTCTGCAGGATTCTTTGGGGGTGTGGAGAAGACCTTCTCTGAGCATCTTAGTGGTATAGCTCTTTTACTGAATGCTCTTAAATGAAGCAGCTGTCTTAGATAATCTGAGCTTGTGTGCATATCTTTACTTGGGATGGGCTTATAGGCATACACTTTATTCAGGGTGGAGCAAAAGTGTTCATGGACCTTGGAAAGTGGGAAAGAGAATTCAGGGTAAATGAAAAAAATTGGCTAGAATTTCAAGTTCTGTGAATGACTCATTTGCATGGAAATGCATTCCAGGTCCCGGCACTTGCTGGACAGGTTCTTATGGGTAGTTGGGGAGGAGGTTTGTAGATCTGCCAAGGACTACTCAAACTTCCCAGGTAGAAGATGGGAGTAGTCTAGATCTCCAGACAAAGTCAGAGAAGGGGAAGCCCCGCTGGTAAAGGGAGTTCTCTATTTTGTGCTGTGCATAGAGGAACAATCCAATTATGGTAGACAGTGACCTTAATTAGCAGGGTTTGCCCACAGTAATACATGCTATCACACAGATAAACTTTGAAAACATTGCAGAAAAGAAAAAAAATTCACAAAAGACAACAAGATGATACTTTACTACATGTGTGTATTGTGCTTCTCTGGTAACCTGCAGTGTTGAAAGTATGTCATTTCTTTAGCCATTTGTATGTGTTGTCTATTAAAAAGGCCCATTGAAACCATTGGCACACTTTATAATTGACTTGTCTTTACACTGATTTCCAAGTCAAAGTCTTTCAGTGAAGTCTGAACAAAAGTCCTTTGTGAATGTGGATCTATTTGCTGATAATAGAGGGAACACATTTGTCATCCTCCAGCAAATATAAGATGGGAACTATTCATAGATATTCCTTACCAGGATCAGGTCATTTTGTTATGACCCTAGCTTGCTTAGCACTTTTCATAAAAGGTGCTTTTTAGGAGAATAGTAAGATAGCCATGTGTGATTGTTGTTGCTAATTGCCCACATGACAATTGACTCTGGAATCACAGACAAGAGAATCTCGATAGATAATTGAATATCTATATAATTCTGGCTTACACTGGCCAACGATGATTTAATCGGATTAACTGAGGTGCTAAAATGTCATCATCTGAGCCTTGGACTAAATGAATGAGACAGAGATAGGAGAGGGAAAGGGTCAAGCAAAAACGAATTAATTCATTGTTCTCTCTGCTCTAGACAAAAGATAATGGCGTGTATACCGGCTTCACTTTGCTGCTGCTGTTGCTTTCCCATGATGACAGACGATAGCTGGAAGTTGTGAGTCAAATAAACCCCTACTTCCTAGAGTAACTTTTCCCAGGGTATTTTAACACAATAGAAAATATTATTAGTGTAATTTTATTATTGGTTTCCTTCATGCAATAGTAAAGTACGTATCCCACTGACACGATTTCTACACTATCGTTGTCATTATTGAAGGAGGCTCACAAGTTTGCTAGTATTTCTGCAAGAACATGTGTTTAGTGTCACAGAAGCCTCAGGGTGGCAGCTTTATAATTATACTTTTACCCTGAACATTATTGTCAATATAGCTTACTTAACATGTGAAATAAAGAGTTTTTCTACTAAACTAAGGAGCAGTGGTTAAAATTCAGGAAATCTGGAGACAGAAATGTTGTAATATATATTAGTAAGTATTTGTATCAACATCCAAAAACAACAGGTCCACAAATTATCCAAAAATAAATTCATCTCTTATACTTGATTTCAAACACCTTTGATAGGGTTCATTGTTTTATATTTTGAAGAGATAATTTTTTTCTTTAAGAAATAAATAACTTATGAATCATTCCTGATCATAATAAATCTATCCATTGTTATCAGAAAGCTCACAGGAACAGTTAAAAATGTGTTCCTCATTTGGGCCTATATACTTAAAATGACCATCAATTCTTAGGGTACAAGCTTTCCTTTTTTCTTAACTTTTTATTGTTTATTAGATATTTTCTTTATTTACATTTCAAATGTTATCCCCTTTCCTGGTTTCTCTTCCTAAAACTACTATCTCCTCCTCCCTTCCCCTGCTCACCAACCTACCTACTACCACTTCCTGGCCCTAGCATTCCCCTACACTGGGGCATAGAGCCTTCATAGAACCAAGGGCCTCTCTTCCCATTGATGACCTACAAGGCCTTCCTCTGCTACATATGTGTCTGTAGCCATGGGTCCTTCCATGTGTAATTTTGGTTGGTGGTTTAGTCCCTGGGAGCTCTGGGGGTACTGGTTGGTTCATATTGTTGTTCCTCCTATGGGGTTGCAAACCCCTTCAATACTTTGGGTTCTTTCTCTAGTTCCTCCATTGAAGATCCCGTGCTCAGCCCAAAGGCTGGATAAGAGCATTCACCTCTGTATTTGTCAGGCACTGGTATAGCCCCTGAGGAGACAGCTCCTCTCTGATCCCCAAGTGGGACAGTCTCTGGATGGCCTTTCCTTCAGTCTCTGCCCCACACTTTGTCTCTGTATCTCCTCCCATGGATATTTTTCGCTCTTCTAAGAAGGACGGAAGTATCCAAACTTTGTCTTCCTTCTTCTTGAGCTTCATGTATTCTATGAATTGTATCTGGTTATTCAGAGTTTCTGAGCTAATATCAACTTATCAGTAAGTGCATACCATGTGAATTCTTTTGTGATTGGGTTATCTCACTCAGAATAATATTTTCTAGTTCCACCCATTTTCCTAAGAATTTAATGAAGTCATTGTTTTTAATAGCTGAATAGTACTTTGTTGTGTAAATGTACCACATTTTCTGTATCCATTCCTCTGCTGAGGGATATCTGGGTCCTTTCCAGCTTCTGGCTATTATAAATAAGGCTGCTATGAACATAGTGGAGCATGTGTCCTTATTACATGTTGGAGCATCTTCTGGATATATGGCCAGGAGTGGTATAGCTGAATCCTCAGGCAATACTATGTACAATTTTCTGAAGAACAGCCAAACTGATTTCCAGAGTAGTTGTAGTAGCTTGAAATCCCACCAGCAATAGAGGAGTGTTCCTCTTTCTCTACATCTTTACCAGCATCTGCCGTCACCTGAGTTGTTGATCGTAGCCATTCTGACTGGTGTGAGGTGGAATCTCAGGGTTGTTTTGATTTGCATTTCCCTAATGATTAAAGATGCTGAACATTTCTTTAAGTGCTTTTCAGCCATTTGGTACTCCTCAGTTGTGAATTCTGGGTGCCCTTGCATTTGGAGCATAGATGTTCAGATTTGAGAGTTATTCTTGGTAGATTTTTCCTTTGATGAGTAGGAAGTGTCTTTCCTTATCATTTTTGATGACTTTTGGATGAAAGTCGATTTTTATATGATATTAGAATGGCTGCTTCCACTTGTTTCTTTTGGACCATTAGCTTGGGAAGTTTTTTTCCAGCCCTTTATTCTGAGGTAGTGTTTATATTTGACACCAAGGAGTATGTCCTCTATACAGAAAAATGCTGGGTCCTGTTTACTTATACATTCTGATAGTCTATATCTTTTTATTAAGGAATTGAGTCCATTGATTATGATATATTAAGGAATAGTGATTGTTGCTCCCTGTTATTATTGATGTTGTTTTTATGTTTGTGTGGTTATCTTCTATTGGGTTTGTTGAAAGATTACTTTCTTGCTTTTTCTAGGATGTAGTTTTCCTCCTTGTGTTGGTGTTTTCCATCTATTATCCTTTGTAGGGCTGGATTTGTGGAAAGATATATAAATTTGGTTTTGTCATGAAATATCTTGGTTTCTTCATCTATTGTAATTGAGCATTTTGTTGGGTATAGTAGTCTGGGTTGGCATTTGTGTTCTCTAAGGGTCTGTATGACATCTGCTCAGGATCTTCTGACTTTCATAGTCTCTGGGGAGGAGTCTGGTGTGATTCTGATAGGTCTGACTTTGTATGTTACTTGACCTTTTTCCCTTCCTGCTTTTAATATTCTTTCTTTGTTTTGTGCATTTGGTGTTTTGATTATTATGTGACTGAAGGAATTTCTTTTCTGATCCAATTTATGTTGAGTTCTGTAGGCTTCTTGTATGTTCATGGGCATCTTTAAGTTAGGGAAGTTTTCTTCTATAATTTTGTTGAAGATATTTACTGGCCCTTTAAGTTGGGAAACTTTGCTTTTTTCTATACATATTATCCTTAGGTTTGGTATTCTCATTGTGTCCTGGATTTCCTGGATGCTTGTGTTAGGAGCTTTTTGCATATTGCATTTTCTTTGACTGTATCAATGTTTTCTATGGAATCTTCTGCACCTGTGATTCTCTCTTCTGTCTCTTCTATTCTGTTGGCAATGTTTGCATTTATGACTCCTGATCTCTTTCCTAGGTTTTCTATCTCCAGTTTTGTCTCTGTTTGTGATTTCTTTATTGTTTCTATTTCCATTTTTAGATTCTGGATGCTTTTGTTCAGTTCCTTTGCCCATTTGGTTGTGTTTTCCTATTATTCTTTCAGAGATTTTTGTGTTTCCTCTTTAAGATCTTCTACCTGTTTACCTGTGTTCTCTTGTATTTCTTTACAGAAGTTATGTATGTCCTTAAATTCCTCTATCATCATCATGAGATGTGATTTTAAATCAGAGTCTTGTTTTGCTGGTGTGTTGGGGTAACCATAGTTCACTGTGGCGGGAGAACTGTGTTCTCATGATGCCAAGTAGTCTTGGTTTCTGTTGCTTATGTTCTTGTGCTTGCCTTTTGCCATCTGGTTATCTCTGGTGTTAGCTGGTCTTGCTGTCTCTGACTTTGGTTTGTCCCTCCTGTAACTCTCTGTGTCAGTACTCCTGGGAGATCAGTTCTCTCTGTGAGAAATTTGGTTATGGGGAACTGTGGTACAGGGTTAACTCTGGGGTTGAGATGGATACTTTCCCCAGCTGATCCTTGGATCCTGTGTCCTAATGGCTCTGTGAGTGTCCTTCTTGGGCCAGGGATTTAAAGAAGAGTGGTGGTCTTACCTGTGCTCACAGGTGTGTAGGCACTCCTGGGAGACCAGCTCTCTCCTGGTGGTATTTGTGTATGTAGCTTTGTGGCACAGGATCATCTCTGGATGCAGAAGGAGACCATAAGATTCCTGTCCCTGGCAGCCCCTGTCCAAGGTAGGGACAGCTTCAGGAGCATGTGCCTGATATAGTGGCATCGAGTCAGCACATTAGATATATAGTATGGGAAAAGCATCAAGTCAAATTATTATATATATAATCAAAAATTATAAAACATAGAGAAGTCATAAATGTGCAAATAGAGTGCTTGGTCTGCCTCTTCATGAACTAAGATTAACTAGATAAATGCTTTCATAAAGCTTGTGTGTAAAAGAGGCACATGGTGCTGCTCATTAGAAAATATAAGGAAAATTCAATAAAGAAAATGATTATACCACAAGCAGAACTCCAGCCTAGCTATATTTTCTTAAACGTGTTGTCTCAAATGACTAAACCATATCCAGAAATGTCTTTTGACATAAATGTTATGAGTTTATATTGCTTCCTATATGTAGTTCAAAAAGGAGCTGAACCCAGCATATCCCCACTCATATGATCTTGTGGAGAATATCAACTCATGTCCCTGTTAACTGCACTTATTCTTCAGGGAAAACATATGTGTTCAAGTCTAATTTGTTTGCTATACCACTAATATAAAAGAGAATTTATGATGTTTTATACCCAGAATATGATGAGAATTCAAGACTCTTCATATTGATTATTTTATTTTTTAAAAAATCCCCACTTTGCTATAACTCCAGAGCTTTTCTCTACTAAAGCCTGTCGGAATGGTATTAAGTTTCCTGTGGCAGTTTTACTGTGACTTCTCATCCAATATTTTTAGTAATGAACCTGTACAGCTACAAGACATTACTATTGTTGTAAATGCAGCCTTTTGGCATAACAGTTTTATAGTCTCTCATATTTATTTCTCCAAGTAGAAGAAGCATTTGGGAGTAGTGTAAAGTACAAACGAAAACATAGAAGTGAATTATGGATTCTTTTGTTGTTTTGTACATCTTTACTTAGAATTATTTTATGGATTAGTTCTAGGGTTTGGTAAACTACAGGAAAAGAAAGTTGAGGAAGAGAATTTCCACTATAAGAGTTCCAGTGGTGGAACAAAATGCAGGTGTTCACTGAAGGCCTGATATTGTCAAGCTATGGATAGTGTGCTTGGTCTAGCATTTTGCCATCTGCCCATTGTGTTTAGCTAGTCAGAATGTGGACCTTTCTAACATCCATTACATATCAGGGTCACTTTATTGTGATGGCTACATAACGGAATTCTATCTTTTTTTTTAATGTTCTCTTTTTCCTTTATTTTATTGGATATTTTATTTATTTGCATTACAAATGTTATCTCCTTTCCAGGTTTCCCCTTCGAAAACCTGCTATCCCATCCTCCCCCCACCCCTGCTTCTATGAGAGTGCTCCCCCACCCACCCATCCACTCTCATGTACTTTTACTTATGAGTTATAGATTAACATAAGACAGCCTAACACAAAAGCTAATTGCTTGAAATGGAAACAGCAAGAAAAGGAAGTTGAATTCAAATAGGCTGTATCACGTATTTGGGACCTGTCTCACTCCTAGCCAAGTGTCTCTGATAGCATAACATGCAAACAATGGCCTGGGTAGCTTTGGCAGGCCTGAGCCAAAATATACCCTTGAGAAATTACACCATGCAGCAGCTCTAGTGTAAGAAGGCTTTTTTTGGCGAAGGGGAGAGTGAAAACCTGACCCAGGATGGGGACATGATGGGGAGAGAGAGGCAGTCAGTCAGTCAGACAGGCAGACAGACAGACAGACAGAAAGAGGGAATGAGGGAGAAAGCAGAAAGGGTAGAGAGAGGGACAGAGAGAAAGATCTGGGATGGCTGGAGGCCCTTTTATGCATAGCACAAGCCTAGTGCATGTCACAGGCAGGTGATGACATAAACAGCTACTAGGTCCCTGAGAGCAGTCCAGTGAAAGGGACTGCTTACTAACAGTCTCCACCTATCCCTTATGAATTCCTTCATGTAACAGTAGAAATCATTCTTACTACTATCTCATTAGCAAATATAGAATTTAGTGAGTTTCCTAAGGTTCTATAAATGGCAAATGACGGACATAGCATTCTGAGTGAGTTTGACATGATCACACTACATCATATTTGAATTTCTTTAAAAAGTAAAAAAGATGTATAATCTCTGAACAGCTTTTTTTTTTTAATTTTCATGCAATTTCAACCTTAAATTACCTTTAATCATTTTTTACAGTCCAGTTGGTATTCCCCTCCTTGCCTGCCCCCCTCTGATAGTTCCTCATTCCATTCCTCCTCCCCAGGCTCCAATAGAATGCCCCACCCCTTATCTTACCTCTCCCCAATTCACTCTACCACTCTAGGCCTCCCACTTATTGAGGGTTAGGTGTTTTCTCTCACTGAAGCCAAACCAGGAAGTCCTCTGCTGCATATGTGTCAGGGGCCTCAGATCAGCCCATATAAGCTGCCTGATTGGTGGCTCAGTGTCTGAGAGATCTCAGGATCCAGGTTGGTTGAGACTCCTGGTCTTCCTATGGGGTCGCCCTCCTCCTCAGCTTCTTCCAGCCTCTTCCTAATTCAACACAGGAGTTCTTCACTTCAGTTCAATGGTTGGGTGTAAGTATCAGCATTTGTCTCAGTCAACTACTTGTTGGGCCTCTCAGAGGACACCATGCTAGGATGCCATCTCTAAACACACCATAGCATCAGTAATAGTGTCAGGCCTTGGAGCCGCCCCTTGAGATGGATCCCAATTTGAGCTGGTCACTGGACCTCCTTCCTCTTAGTCTCTTCTCCATTTTTGTCCCTACAGTTCTTTCAGCCAGGAACAATTCTGGGTCAGAGTTTTTGACTGTGGAATGGCAACCCCATCCTTACACTTGATGTCCTGTTTTTGTACTGGAGGTAGGCTCTACAAGTTCCCTCTCCCCACTGTTGGGCACTTCATCTAAGGTCTATCCCTTTGAACCCTGAGAGTCTCTTACCTCCCAGGTCTCTGGTATATTCTAGGGGGTCCCCCACATCCTACCTCCCTAGGTTGCCTGTTTCCATTCATTCTGCTGACTCTCATCTCTTCACTCCTGCCCCGCCCCCTGCATACCTGATCACACTCCCCTTTTACCCTCTCCCTAACCTCTCCCATCCAGGTACCTCCCCTCCCTGGTCCCCCTCCCCACCCAGTGATTGTTATTTTCTCCCTCCCAAGTGGGATTGAAGCATCCTCACTTGGGCCCTTTTGCTTGTTAACTTTCTTGGGTTCTGTGGATTGTATCCTGGGTATTCTGTACTTTTTTGGCTGATATCCACTTATAGGTAAGTACATACCATCCATGCCCTTTTGGGTCTGAGTTACCTCACTCAGGTTGATATTTTCTAGTTTCATCCATTTCCCTGCAAAATTCATTATGTCCTTGTTCTTAATAGCTAAGTAGTATTCCATTGTGTAAATGAACCAAAGTTTCTGTATCCATTCTTCTGTCATGGATATTCTGGGTTGTTTCCAGCTTCCGGCTATGACAAATAAGGCCTCTGGATTTGGAGTTATAGATGTCCTGGGCCATCATGGAAATGCAAAGAAGTGTACCTGAGTCCTCTTCAAACACAGCAAGCGCTTTGCTGCCAATCAGTAATTTTTCTTCTCTAAATTTTCCATGTCTGATTTTTAAATGAAAGATAAATAAAGTATGGAACTTGTTGTCAAGTGCTCACATGTCTGAAAACTAGGAAATCGTGTAAAATGATCTTTTATTCACCTGATGTAATTGTTATCTCCCAGGTTTACCACCTCTGTCTGCTAACCTAGGCCTAGTTCTGGAAACCTCTAGCCTCTGTGCAATCTAATCTAGGCCTTGGATGTTTTCAGCCTCTGAGACTTACTGCTGAATAAGCACACCCTTTACTAGTTCTTTCTGAACTCTGTGTGACTGGTCAGTCCAGGTGTTCTGGATAAAACTCCTCTCCATCCTAGCTGATTCAATCTGGCTTCTCTCCCCCAGCTACTCCTGAATTGTTCTGCTTGGTGTAAAACTCCAGAAATCTGTTCTATCTTCTGGCTCTTTCTTATTTCATTCTCTGGCTGGTTCTGCCTTCATGTATGTCTACCTTATGATGTCTCTGCTACCTGACTCTGTACAACTGCCCCAGTAAAATTTCCTCTTTCCTCTTTTCCCCTGTACCTAAGCAGCATCCCTTTCCTCTCTCTTCTCATGACAGGAAGGCATATCCTATTTTGTCAAATCCTTTTCTGATTTGTGACTTTGTCTGGCACTCAATTAGACATCACTTTTAAACATGGCTGCTTCCTTCTACAAACTAACTTTACCTTTATTGTTTGGGACTAAAGGTGTGTGCTAAGGCTGAGCCACACTGCAATCAGAAACAGCTTTTATTCAATAAATAACACAATCCAGAGGTGGAAATGTGACCAAATACCATGCAACAAAATCCACTTGCTAATAAACCAATAGGACAGAAAACACATCACAGTGGAAAGTATAAAGTAATTTGGAATCATTGAAGTACTGTGTTGAACACTTGAAATAAAGCTAAAATTTAAGGTAAAGGAAAATATAGGCAGTAAATATGAACAAAATTATGAAACAATTTGAAGAAGCAAAAATAAATGAAAAAAAATAAAACTGACCTTTTAAATACAAGGGAATGATCATAATATGGAAACATATTAAATATGAATTTATTTGAATTTAAAAATATAACAATCCGAGCCTATAATAAACACCAATGTAAAATCTAACACAGATAATGAATGCTAGTGTAATTAGGTACAAAATATTAAAATGAAAAGCACAAATGTGATAGCTATTCTTGGATGCTAACTTTCCCTCTTAGTTAACTAAAATCTGAAAATGAAGGGCACGCTAGTAAGGATTTTCTTTTTCTAAATTTGAAAGAGGAAGAACCACTTCTCAGAATCTTGAGACAGGAAGAGGCACCTTTAATCTGGGCCATATCTTCTGCTGGAAGCCTCTATAAGGATGTGGAAGAAGGAAGCTCCTGCTCTGCCTGCTTGCCCTCACCCTCCTCACAAGACCATTCTTTCTCTAGCTTTGGAGTCTACTTCTCGGGGATCTCTGTATATACTGAAAGCCAGCTGACAAAAATAGTTATTATACATTAAATAAGACGGGTCATTGTTTTGAGGAATGAAAGACTGTAATAGGATATTGTCATCACCTTTATGTTAATGTTCACCAAAAGTAAATGGAGAAATTATTCAAAAGTAAGGCAACCAATAACTACAAAAGAGGAAATGGAGATTGAACAAACTAAGATAATTTAGATAAGCTAGAGATAATCAACTCATAACTAAAACAATTTACATGAAGAAAAACTCTATCACAAGTAAATTCTACCAAACCTTTGGGAATGACCACAAAAGTACACCATAGCTGCTAAAATCAATGACCTTTCATATAGACAGTTTATTTCCTGCTGAACACAGTTCTACACAGTTTGGGGTTTTTTGTTGTTATTGTTGTTGTTGTTTTGTGCTATGTTGTTTAGTGTTTTAATTTGTGTGGCATATTTGAACCCATTCATGTTACTGACTGTATGGGAGCAGTGGATGTTCCAACTGAAGAGGAAAGTGTGATAAGTATAGCATATGTGCAATTCCCACGTGACTGAATCAGGTCAGTTGGGCTGAGATATGGTGTCTCCCTGTGCACCCATTCTTTCCAAGACTATTATCACTGTCATCCCCAAACTCAGAAAGAGTTCAGTTAATCTTTTGACTTTACAAAATCTCTGACAGCACAAAGAAAACTCAATGAAAGCTTCTGCCATTGACCTACTCTAAGATATCACATTGTTAAATAATGTGAGAAAATTATGTCATTTTAGCAAGAGAAACATTATGTCAGTGGGGATCACTCCTGAGTTTCCTCTGTGTGATGGCTTCACAGTTGAGTGAACAGAAACTTTTCTATGATGAATTTTGTAGAAAAGATAAGAAAAAGAATTAATATATCTGTTAGTAATTTTAATCACAAGAACAGTTAAGAATGTGTTTTTTTTATTTTTGTTAGATATTTTCTTTATTTATATTTCAAATTCGACCCCAAAAGTCCCCTATACCTACACCCAGCCCAGCTCCCCTACCCACCCATTCCCACTTCTTGGCCCCAGTGTTCTTCTGTACTGGGACATATAAAGTTTGCAAGACCAAGGGGCCTCTATACCCAATTATGGCCAACTAGGCCATCTTCTGCTACACATGCAGCTAGAGACACAAGCTCTGGGGGTACTGATTAGTTCATATTGTTGTTCCACCTATAGGGTTGCAGACCCTTTCAGCTACTTGGGTGCTTTCTCTAGCTCCTCCATTGGGGGCCCTGTGTTCCATCCTATGATGACTGTGAGCATCCACTTTTGTATTTGCCAGGCACTGGCATAGCCTCACAAGAGACAACTATGTCAGGGTCCTTTCAGCAAAATCTTGCTAGCATATTCAATAGTGTCTGGGTTTGGTGGCTGATTATGGGATGGATCCCTGGGTGGGGTAGTCTCTGGATGTTTCATCCTTTCATCTTAGCTCCAAACTTTGTCTCTGTAACTCCTTTCATGGGTATTTTGTTCCCTATTCTAAGAAGGAATGAAGTATCCACCCATTGTTCTTCCCTCTTCTTGATTTTCTTGTGTTTTGCAAATTGTATCTTGGGTATTCTAGGTTTCTGAACTAATATCCACTTATCAGTGAGTGCATGTCAAGTGACTTCTTTTCTGATTGGGTTACCTTACTCAGGATGATATCCTCCAGATACATCCATTTGCCTAAGAACTTCATAAATTCATTGCTTTTAATAGCTGAGTAGTACTCCATTGTGTAAATGTACCACATTTTCTGTATACATTCCTCTGTTGAGGGACATCTGGGTTCTTTCCAGCTTCTGGCTATTATAAATAAGGCTGCTATGTATATGTTTAACAACTTTATTAAGAGTCCCCAATATATTTAAAGCATTTACAAAGTACTTCCTTTTAGTTGTTGTTGTTTTGGCTTTTATGTATGATCTTGAGAGAGCTTCTCTTGGCTGTTCTGCAACTCATTATGTAGACGTGGCTGGCATTGAACTCAGAGATTTGTGTGCAGCTCACCTCTTCCTCTGCCTCCACCTCTGTTTCTGCCTCTGCCTTGCTGCCTCATGTACCACACTATGCCCAGCTAGTACTTTTGCTTTAATGCATCATTTCCAACATTTTTAAAAAAGAAACCTATAATTTGAACATTTGTGCACAGTTTTTTATTTAGATACTTGGGAGACAAAGAGAAAGGGATATTGAGTTTAAGACCACCATGGCTTATTTATTTATTCTGTCTCAAAAAAAAAAAAAAAAAGACCAATTGAAATAATTTTAAAGGTACATCACATTGCTTACATACTGACAACAGACTAATAATTTTCACAGCAACTCATAAAATTTTTCTCCATCAGTCACATTGAGAATGCTTGCAAATAACAAGGAATGTGGGTGACATGGCATTAACCATGACACGATTGCAGTGCAGGAATCAACTGAGTTATTCCTGTGGGAAAGCAATGACAAAGAATTGTGCAAGAAACAAATATGAATTAAAAAGTCTCTGGGAGGAATTTAAAACACTACAACTTAAATAAATAAAGTTTGGCTTTTACTAAAGAAATAGATTAATTTATGTGTGTGTGTGTGTGTGTGTGTGTGTGTGTGTGTGTGTGTACACTCATAAATGTACTCGACTGTAACTATAAAGGTTAGAGGACAAATTGGAGAAAGTAGTTTATCTTTCCAGTACATCACACTCAGGTCATCACATTTGGAGGAAGCACCTTTACCATCTGACCCATCTCACTGGCCCAAAGTGTTCCTAAATAACCATCAATCCAATCAAATGCTTCATTAGAGGATTTCAAGTCTGATCCAGGTGAGGTCCTGTAAATGAAGTAAAGGGAGTGAGCTATGATCCAGCTGATGGCTGTTGGTGGTGTCCTGGAGAATGGGAGCAGGGCACAGGGTCAGTGGTCCAGCCCAGGATGAAAGGATTTGGGGAAAATGCAGCAGTAATGATAGGTGACTAGCACATTCAAGGACTGGACTAATAAACAGAATCAAGAACATAACAGCCAAGGTGCATAGAGCAGGACAGGTTGGTAATAAATGAGGAGAGAGTGAGACTGTACTATTTATGGAAAAATAATATTAAATAGATTTGCATGGTAGTTTCTATACGTAAACATGTTTCTTTATATGCAAACGTAGTTTTCTATGTTCTGCCCATGAGGAGAACTTGGGGGACAGAATGAATATTGAATCTAATCAAAACTGTGTTGGCTATAAAAGAACGAAATCTAACACCCAGACACTAGCCACTAAATTCTACTCTTTATAAAAATAACTCAGAATAGCTTCTAAACATGGAAGAGATGACAGGTTCCTCCTTGCCCCAGACTTTGCATAATAATTTATAAAATAAATGTAAGTAAATTCAAGAAAGCATTATTTTTTGTTGAAACAGACTTCACTGGTCTGTTTGTTTAATGTCAGAAAATGGGATGTGAACACTTGTGATGTGCTACTTGCACACTTGGCGGGAACACTTTTGGATGCAGGTTACTTATGTCATTCTTTAGCTGTTATAACACATGCATTTACAAAGGTAATGTCAGTGTTACACTCTGTGCCTGCACCCTGCACCTATATTATGGTGCACAAGGGTGAGAGGCTACAGTCAGTTTACAGATTTATGAATGAAAGTAAAATGAGCCAGGAGCAAAGCTGACCTTCAGTTAAGGGCAAAAGAAGAGGTCTTATGAGAATAAAGTGGAGAGGCACACTCTGGTTACCCTTGATGTAGACATCTTTCTTAGGATAATAACATGTTGAAGAAATAAGTCACACATAATTGGTAATACTAATTAAGGAAAGAATGATACATAATGGATGGAGGAGTTATGACTGTGGATGATTGATGGGATGGCAGTGTCTTAGCCAGAGGTTGCAACCTCTTTTAAAAATATGCTGAGACTTCAATGCAGTGAGTTTGCAATACCCTACAGACTCATGTCTCTCTCACTGACACCAACATGCTCAACACTGCCCCCTACAACATACCACAGCACATAAGTATGTATCAATGTAACTTCATTTGTTCTTCTGAAGCAATTGCTAGATGAGCAGAAGCTACAACCACTATAGGAAAGCCTTTCCCCTAAGTGACTGCAATTAATTACTTTGAGCTGCAGGTTCTTGCACCATTAACAATTTTCTTTCTCTTCCCTGTCACTCAGGAAGACTAAGTACCCTCAAAGGTATTGGAATTTGTAAAGGCCTAATCAGGGTGATGGCAGTGATATAATGATGGTGATAACTATGAGGTAGTAATTCTTACAAAAGCCAGAACTAAGAATGGTCTTTAACATTTCACAGAGGATGTTTCACCTCATATTCAAAAGATACACTATCCAAACCATTTTTATTACCTTCCAATGATGGATGCAATGAGGCTTAACAACGTTCAGGATGTTGAAAATTCCTTATCTACGGTAAGTTTAAAACTAATTAGTTAGAATGCATGCATTTTAGACATTTAACTATAATAATCATAAAGTTGTATGTCATAAGATGGAAAACACAGGGACATCTTGCTTATATTCCTAAAACCACAAGTCTACAGCCATCTGCCATTTATTTCTAAAAACCTTGTTGATTTTTGCCTAAATATTCTCTGATGCCACAGAAGTATGAAACAGAAAGAGAAAAATGGGTTTCCTCCACAGGTACCAAAGATAATATGTTTAGATTTCTTGCAAGTAATCCAATATGCCTGAAGCTAAAGCTTGGAGTTATCTCACATTTGCATATACCAAGCTGTGCCTGGAACTTACAGATTTGGCCTCATGTGTTCACGTTACTCCTGTCCTTATAACATCTTTGGTTTGTATCAGAGAAAGCTTGTCCACCTATTTGGTTTAACATTTACTGTTCTCAAAAACTGAACAGTTTGCAAGTCTGATCAATAAAAACTTAGAGTCATGTAGAGAGAACAATGGCCCCAACTGAGCTCCACACTGAGAAGAAAATCAGCAAGAAGGGAAACAAGATCTGGATTATAAACGAGTATCTAGAGGCTTTCGTCGGTGTACAAGAAAAAGAATGATCAATAAAATTCAACATTGGAAAAGTATTCTGTTGTACAATTTTCAAATTTAATGACAGCCTATTTGCTCTAGCAACATACTTTAGCAAGACCAAAATAGATGGACGCCTCCATAGTTTGAAACAATCATTTTAGGAATATTCCCGGCAGTGTTTTGGTGTGTTTATGAAGGAACTCAAAAATTATGTAGGGATTAAGCTAAAGCCCAGAGCAAAACATTTTGCTTGTTCTTACATCACATGCATTCTTTTCTCCCTAGTTTCCAGTTGAGGCACCTAGCAGATAGCCCTAGATTATTTATGTTTAAAGATTAAAACATGGAGGAAATTAGCTCAAAATATTCCCAATTTGAGATCTAGCCTTCCCTTACTCTATTGATTTCTTCATTTACAAAACTGTCCCTTTCAAAACAGAAAATCTAAATCCTTGTTCTCATCCCTATTTTTTATGGCAAATTTGATAGCACTGTTGTCTTGGTGATTAAAAAAAAAAAAAGGACAGCATTCACTAACATTATGTTATTTTCATAAATATGTACTGAAGAAGCTGCTATCAAAATTAATATCCTAAGCACAATCATGGGTCCAGAAAGGTCATTCACCCGCATTTATAAAAGTGTAAGAGGGTTAAGGGATACTATTTTACTTGGGTTTTTTGAAAAGTAATTATGTAAAATAATTGAAGAAAATTATCCAAGATGAAGCAGATTTTAATAATAATGTAGAGAACTGAGCCTACCCTCATGAGAAAAAAAAAATTGACACTCCCACCAATAGAAGTGTCTGCCAGTCAATCTCAGAAATACATGGATGATCTCAAAAAAAAAAAAAATCAAGGTAAGAGCATGCCCTGAAGGTGAAAGAGAAAGGAGGCAGAATAATGGCAGCATTTGGAGCAGAAAAATAGTCACAGAGCCCAAGTTCCTACTTCTGTATTTGAAGAGCGACTCTGAAGAGCAGGCTGCTTTGAAGTGCTTAGCAGACTTGCTGCCAGCACTTGGGCTTCATGTTCCTGCAAGACCAAAACAGCAAGGAGAACAGGGTGGAGTCAACAAGTTATAAAAGGGATCATGAAGCTTGAACACGCTCACAAAGGTCCGTGCTTTAGAAACTCATCTCCTCATTACAAAGGGTGGAGATGGGACTTAGTTGAAGGTGTCGGGGTAATAAGGAAATTGTACCCCAAAGTGGACTGGTGCTGCTATCATACAAATTAGATACAACAGGTAATGGCTTCTTCCCTGTTCCTTTCTTCCTATTACCCACTCTTGGTCATTTTCTTATGTGAAACAGTAAGACAGCCCATGCTAGAAGTTTTTCCCGTCCAGGCCTCTAGAATCATTAGACCATCAATTCCTGTTCATTATAAACTGCACTGCACTTGAATGTGATAGAGTCGATTTTAGATGCATTTTAGTCAACCATGAGATGCATAGTGAACTATCACTACAACTCTTCTTCTCAGATCTTTTGTTTGGAAATTGAAAGTTAAGAATTAATATAAATGTTACTTAAGCAAAACATATTTAGAGTTTATATAATATCATCAGGTAGATTATTTCAATTTATTTTTTTATTAGATATTTTCTTTATTTACATTTCAAATGCTATCCCAAAACTCCCCTATGTCCTCCTCCCACCCTGCTCTGGAGTTCTCTGGTAGAATTTTTAGGGTCACTTATATATACTATCATATCATCTGTAAATAGTAATATTTTGACTTCTTCCTTTCCAATTTGTATCCTCTTGATCTCTTTTTGTTGTTGAATTGCTCTGGCTAGGACTTCAAGTACTATATTGAATAGGTAGGGAGAAAGTGGGTAGCCTTGTCTAGTTCCTGATTTTAGTGGGATTGCTTCCAGCTTCTCTCCATTTACTTTGATGTTGGCTACTGGTTTGCTGTAGATAGCTTTTAGGTAGATTATTTTTAAATATAACTCCAAAAATTGTTACTTGTTTGGGTCCATTTGCAGACTACATATTTCTGACATCATTAACTATCATGGAAGCAGGGCTATCTTACAGCTCTCCCAGTGTGGACTAGGGAGGACATGTAAACAAAGCCAAAATAAATTCCTTATTTTATTTAAGTAGGTCTGTTAAAGCTTAAACAAAAAATGTTGTCTGATTTATTTTTCAGTCATTGTACTTTTCACTCTAAAATGTACTTGAGAGACCCTGCCCAAATAAACCAATAAGATAAAAAATACAAGTGTTGATTCTAAATTGTAGGACACTGGAAAGTGCATTAAGTTAAAAAGTATGCAAAACAAATTCTATGCAGTTGCTTTCACATACAAGTGCTAATAAAACAAGCCAACTGACACATGGAATGTGTCAAAAGGAGGACAAAAGGGTGAGGTAAAAAGATAGTAAGAGGTATCCCAAGAAGCCACATAGCAGTCAGCTATATTGTGTGTGTGTGGGGGGGGGGAGTAGGTGGGTGGGTAGGTATATGAGCTGTATGTGTGTGTGTGTGTGTGTGTGTACATGCATGTGTGTACATGCATGTGTGTGTGCATATACATGTGTGTGTGCATGTGTTTGTGTGTGTGTATCATTGAAGGGTCATTCACAAAACAATCTGTTAAATTGTATGAATAACTAAATAGCTAAAAGAAAGGAACTCAAAGAAGTCAAGTACAAAATAATAATGAATCAATAGAAATGTTAATCATGCTAAATTGATCAAGACATTGCAGATATAGAGATGTAGCAGTACGTCACATAAATATATCTAACAATGCATACATGCATGCATAAATGTAAAGAAACAACAGTGGAGGATATAATATATTAATTCATTAATGCAGCCCTATCCCATATATGCAATACCCACATACGGACAAACTGACCAGTGTGTGTGTGTGTGTGTGTGTGTGTGTGTGTGTGTGTGTGTGTTAAGGTCAATATACACACAGACATACACATAGGTAGAACTGATGGGTGGAACACTTTTATATTTTATTTATTTATTTATTTTGTTGGAGGTTTTTTTTGTTGTTGTTGTTGTTGTTGTTGTTGTTTTGGTTTGGTTTGGTTTTTCGAGATAGGGTTTCTCTGTATAGCCCTGGCTGGCTATCCTGGAACTCACTCTATAGACCAGGCTGGCCTCGAACTCAGAAATCCACCTGCCTTTGCCTCTCGAGTGCTGGGATTAAAGGCCTGTGCCACCACACCCGGCTGGAACACTTTTATGTAATGAATGGCCTCACCCAATTATCACTTGTGAAGCTATCAAATTTTAAATTCTACTCTCTTACCAGTGTTAAAGAATGCAATGTCTTAATATTGGCAGTAGTCACTCAGCTGTTCATGAGAGTTGTGGAATTTAGTCTGCCTACCTAAATAAAACACATTTTTTATTGTGTATTTTTTAACTGAGAACTTCCTGAACTTACTTTTTTTCCAGTCCTGGTAACCACCGCTCCGCTCTGGCTATTATATAGTTCTCAGAATGTCTCAATATTTTAAGACTGCTGCATTCCTATCTGTTAGTAATGGTGTAATCACTAGGAAGAAGTGAGAAGACATTGATTTCTGTGCTAGATAGTCTAGATATTTTGGAAAGGTGTTCTAGTTTGCGTTTCTAGTGTGATTAGCACACTCCATCCAAAGCAGTCTGGCCAAGTTACAGCTCATCATCAAGGGAAAAGCGGAGCAGGAGCTCAAGCAGTAACTGAAGCAGAAACCACAGAGCAATCTGCTTCCTGGCTCCCACTCAGCCAACGCTCAGATTCAGCTCCAACCCACCTGCCTAATGCTGGCACTGTCTACAGTGAGCTGGGCCTTCTGACATCAATGAGCAATCAAGATCATGTCCCAAAAATGTCTCCCTGGGCTTATCTGATTAAGGCAATTCTTCAGCTGGACTTGCCTCATCCCAGGCGACTGATTCTTGGTTTTGTCATGTTGACAGTAAACACTAACCAGGACAGCAGGGGATTAACATTTTGTGTAAACTATTGCAAATATAATTACTCGTATACTTTCATTGAAAACCAAGCACTTCCTAATTGTCTTGTGTTCAGATCAACATGTCTCCTTAGCTTATAGTCCCTCACAGCCCTAGACAATTGATAACATTTACTGGGCCACTGGCTAACACGTTAAACCATAAACTGTTTAGAAATATTTCTGTGAGCCTTCATCAAATTCAATGAACCTCTTCCTTGAACTTTCTGCCCTCATAACTGATGTCTAAACCTGCATCCAGGACACATTTATCCCTAAGCTAAACAAAACCCATTCTAGTTTAGAGAAGACCTCCTCATATAAAATTACAGCATGAAACATGGTATTTGTTATTGCTTTCCTTAGTCCATCCCACAGGAAGTTTATTCATACAGAAACCAACATTATAATACAGACTGAAGTTCAATATAAGCAAGCAATTAGACTTATTTAGGAGGTGAAAACATCTCAGAAAATAATCTATGTTGTGACAAAATAAACTTGGCTGTATTATAAATATGTCAAACAAATTCTCTAAAGGAATCATGGGAGAATGATGAAAATGAGCTTAAATGAGAAAGAGAGAATGGACAGCATGTAATCAATGCATCTTGGTTTAGAAAATGATTTCCCATGGCTATAGTCATTAATTATTCCAATACTACTCTTCATGGAAATTAGAAATGAATAATTAAATACATGGCTGGAAGTTGTGAAATCCAGGCAACTCCATGTTGCAGTGAAGATTTACTGATGAAGCTGACTTAAAGCAATGATCCCCACTCATAAGAAGCACAGGTATTACCCAGATCCTACACTATTCTCCAATTTGAACAGTTTAGGCTTCTGTAAAATATCATCCAAAGATTTGCCACAATATATAGCAAGTCAGCTGTAAAATCATTGATCCAGAAAGTAAGTTTGTAAAGTGCATCGAGGTTAAGAGAGAGTGCATCAAGGGGAAATTCTAAGTGCCACACTCCTCAGACCCTACCAATCCATGTTTTTCTGCTTCAGCACTAAGTCAAGTTATTTCTACATGAAACAGCTCCTTGCCTCTAATAACAAAGTTTAAAAACCGAGACCCTAACTTACCCCTAGGATTTCTTAACAAATGCAATAAAAAGCCCAGTAAGACTTAGGATGCAAACATATTCCACATGTGAGCATAAGTAAGCCATATATAATCCTAGAATTAAATACAAAATTATTAGTCATGCAAAGGAGCAAACTATTATCTATCATGAGATGAAAAAAAAAATCAATCAGGCAAAATCAGCCCAATTTAAAACTGAACCTCATCAAAACTCACAACATCTGGATCATCAAAAACACCACTACAAGAATGCAAAACAAGATGGAGACTGGGAAAACACTTGTAAACCAAATGCCTGATAATGAATTTCTCTGTAGAAAACACAAGAACAACTCTCAAAAGCCAGTAACAATATAGAAACTTTATTATGGGCAAAATATTTAAGCATGTATTCAGCAAATAGAGGATCCTAAACCTTATCAGGGAAATACTTTATACAATTTTAGGGAAATGGCTATTAGAGTTCTAATGAGGTATGTACTTATTAGAATTACAGGATTGGGTATAATTGTTTCATATATTGACTAAAATCAAGGAAAATTATTCTCAAGGATAATATTTATTTGGGGCTCACCATTTTGGACATTTCAATCCATGACTAGCTTCATTATTTGCGATGAAACCAAACTTTTTGGCAGAAGAGTGTCATAGAGCAGACACACTCACCTTGTGGCTATGAGAAGCAAGTGAAGGAAAAATCAGGAGGGAAAAGATTACATTAATTCAAAGGCATGCCTCCTGACACCTACTTCCAGCCATGTCACAATCTCTACCACCTCCCAACAGCGGCATACATGTATGAATCCCTCAAGAAAGTAATCTGTTGATGAAACCACAGCTTTCCTGATCTTGTTATCTCTGGTAATGGTATCGGCAGCTGGAGACTAAGCTTTCAAGATGAGCCATTGAGAGACACTTCAAATTCCAAGTCACAGTACCATATGTGTAACTAAACTGCATAGTATCTATTTTTTATGATTGGAATACATTGATGGTGTATATCTCACAAATGCATGAGCAATGACATTACTTGCTACAAATTGTGATTGTCTACATCATCCTGTGTTGACCAACAAATTCGAAGCTGCCTTCCTGGTAGACTATGGCCATAAATGTACCTTCTGCTAATTCAGATTGAACCCAGGAGTAAGTGGCTTTCGTTGTGACTTTTCTTTTATTTGAGCAAGGCTAAAGGCCAAAAGCTTCCTAGATTCTAGAAACTGTATTTACTTGACACCATAGTGTTGTCATAAGAGTATCTACTCTCTGCCAAGCACTGCAAAAATCAATTTCAAGAGTGGAAGAAATCTTTATTGAATTTACTGCTTGCTCTTTCCCTAGACTGCTGCTTCTGCAGGCCACTCTCCTAAAGTGGGAGCTTTGTCCTTGGTTAGTGTTTAGTTACTGTGTTTGTAATGTCCTTTTTATTATTGTGCTTGTAGAATTTCTATGAATTCCATGCTCAAGTCAAAGGACAGTAAAAGTCACTTAAGTAAACTGTAAGCAGAATGAATGTTTGAATAGTCTGGAATGTGTGACAGCCTCTCTCCTTAGTAGATACAATTCTTATGCTCTTCCTGAGGTCAATCATGAGTGACATACTTCTAGTTTATAATTTTCCAATTGAATTTTATGTTATTATATTCATTAAAATGTCTTCATCTTTAGCCACACAAAACAGAGACAGAATAAAATAATTTTAAATGATGGTTATTTTGGCAAAACAGGTGTCTGATTCAGAAAACATCAATGCCAAAATATTTTATGACTTAGTATTCCTGAGTTCACAATTTCAGTATAAGAAAGGCAGAAACACCCATTGCTTGGCACAGACAGCAGTAGCATTCTATGGACAGGGTAGATGGGGTGGCTTCAGTATTTATTCCTTAAGGGTCTTGGATGCAGGAGATCCCATTAAGCATTAGACAAAACCTAATGACCTTCTGCTTTGTAGTCAACTGTGGGTGGAATTAAAGTATGGTACAAAGGTCTTTCTAAATGTCAAGAAATAAATCTAAAATATTGATCCAAAAGAATCAAGATTTAAGAAATGTACAGTTAAATGCAGGCATTTCTAAAGAAATGTTTTCATTTTGTTTTTTGACCAGACATGACATTTTGAAAACATAATGTAAATTTGAAATCTACTTGGTGTGCAAAAGAGAATGATGTCTCATGTGTGAAAAGATTCCCAGTGAGCAGAAAATTTCCCAAGTGTCTAGACTCTGGTACCATCCAGTTAGTAAGCAATCAGAGAGTTTAGGAGGGCTAAGCTAGCGCTGAGCCTGTAAACATGACAACAAAACACTCAGAACACCAAAATATCATAAAATGGATATACTATGACCAAGTAGTCACCCAGGTTAGTCTAGCAAGCTAGGGTCTCAAAAAGATAAAGAAAACTGAAACCATAGTTTCATGGGATAATGAGAACTTTACCAAAAGATTGAGAAATAAACTATGCAATAGACTTTAACAGTTGATATATATAAATGTGGAGCCAATCTAATAATTACCTGTTCAAATGGTATCTTTCCAGTTTGCTTTTACAATTTTCTCATTTTTGCTTACTTTTTAATTCTTTTCATTTTGGTTATTTAGTTTACTGATGTTTTTTGTGACAGGGTCTCACTATATATCTCTAACTCTCCTGAGCTATGAAGAACAGGCTAGCCTCAAGTTAACATAGATCCTCCTTCCTCTGCCTCCCAAGTGCTGGTATTAAAGCTATGCACCATACTTCCAAGCTGACTTTATCATCACTTTAATATTATTTGATTTTTATTTATGTGTATGCATGTATGCCCGGTGAGTGTCTGGCCACAAAACCCAGAAAAGGGTGTTGGATTCTATGGAGCTGGAATTACAGGAGAGTATGAACACCCTGACCTGGGTTTTGAGAAGGAAACTTGGGTCCTACAAAAGTAAGTGCTCTCAAACACCGAGATATATCTCCAGCTGGGGAAATTTTTATTTAAAGATATTTAATTAACACATACAGAATATATGTATTAAAAAAATTTTAAGTATTGAAGGTACTCTAACTGATGGTGGAATATATTCACGCACGTTGATTATCGCAATGCAATTACTATTGATTGTCACTCGTGATATATAGTATTTAAAATGTGAGCTTCTGGTATCCATACCTCTGCTGCCTTTGTCTTCTCCCAAGCCTGCCTGAAAACGTCATACTCCAGCCAGGTCACTAATGACAAAAACTAATTTGTGGTTTTAAGCTGCTCCATTTACTAAGGAACCAATCCCAATACATCCTATGGAATCAAATGTTTCTTCAAACATTTAAATCGATCACACACTACCAGTCCCCACCTCTGCTGACTTGTGAGCAAACTAAACCTAAAGAAAATCCATACCAGAGACTTCTCTGTCATCACCCTACCTCCTATTAATGATATGTCCCGGATCTCTCTCTGGGAGTTGAATATGGATAGCAAAAAAATTGAGGGTTTTTTTGCAACTCCAGAGACATTCATATTCTAAACAAGAATGTCATATTCCTAAGACATCTCTTGAAGCCAGTTCCTAAAAAATTCAAGATGGTCTCCAGAGGACCCAGGCCTCAAAACAGCTGCAAGAGTAGGAAGCAGACAAGAGTATTATAATGGGAGTTCATGTTTGCAGCCTGGGGAAGAATTACTATGAGAGGTGTTCAGTCTATGGTTAGGAATTACTGTCTTTCTTCTACAGAGGCCTTTCTACCACAAGTCTTTGGATGAAGACTTTGGATGCAAATGGTGTGTTTTTCCGTAGCACAGAGCTCCCTGCAGGTAGGATAGTCTGGGTTCACCTGTAATTTCATGCTGGTGAGATCCAGGTTCCAAACATCCTGCCAAAAGGATGAAGTCTCTCTCACTGTTACCAGCCTGTATTTTCCCAGACCCAGGAGTGGAAGATATTATGCGATGTCCTGAATGTGTTCAAAGCAATAAGAAGATCATGAGAAAATTTACAGAGAGAAACTGTGCAAAGTGTTTCAATCGACCACTCCCAAATATGTCACCTTAGACAATGTGAAGGTATTATTCTAGTCTGAAAGCAATGGAAGAAGCAAAGAAAAACATCCTGTGTGTTCCTTAGAGTGGCTAAAATACTGAACAACAGTCTTCAGAAATACCTCCTCTTGTCTCTACTAGGACAGTGGAAAGTCTGTGGACCAATCAGGATCCATCTAACTAATAACATGCTGCTAAATCCTAACATCTTTGGCATCTCCTGAAGGTCTTGTGCTGGACTTGCTAAATGCTTAGCTATCTAAAAAATTACTCTGTTTTGGTGGGTTTATTTTGCTGTAATTCTTGCACAGATTCTTTGTGGCACTGCAGTTTCAAATTAGGAAAGCAGAAAGTTCTTTTATTTTTGAGTAAGGCTCTTCCATGTAGTAACTCTAGTCTGGAATTTCTAAGTAGACCAGAAACTTGCAGTGGTCTCCCTACGTGTTGGGATTATATGCCTGGACCACTGCCTAGCCAATATTGATATATTATTGACTATGATGTGGAGTTTATTACTTGTGTTATATATTCTGTGGGTGTTGACAAGTGTCTAGAATGCCATACATTTGAAATCATATAGTGTGCTACCTTTAAATTGGCATTTACCTAGAAATATGCATGTGGAAGTTAGAAAAAATAAAATCAGTCAATGTAATAATTATTTGTTCCATTTGATGAGCATCTACTTTCCCCCTCATCCACTCTGTGCATTTGTGCAATGAGTACGTATGCATATTACAGTTTCAATTATTTTTCTTCTTTAACTCTTTCAGAAATTTTACCTCTATCATATAATTTAATATTTTTTCTTTACTTGATCTAATGCCTCCACTGAACCTAGCAAGTGTTTAATATTGATTACCTCTAATTTTAAGTCAAAACTTATAGTTTGGTTTTGCTATACACTTGTCTGTGGCCTCTTTAATTTTACTACTTTCATTTATTTGAGTAATTTCACACTTGTCATCTTTAATCACTGGAAATCATCCTACTTGAATCTCTTGTGTTATATCCACAGAGCTTAGGGCTTATTCTTTCTTTGTAAATATTTAATTTCCCTCACAGTTGTAAGCTTTCTCATGTGGTTTGTATTTTGAATTGACCTTCTTCTAAGTAGAGACTTTTTCTTTTATTAGAGTTCAAGGTCCTCTGCTTTGTGAAAATGTCCCACTGCATTTCAACAGCTGCTCAGGCATGAGATAGATCAGCTGCATAAAGGATATTTGTTTTAATGGCTGGCAGATTGTTCCTATGCCTTTAAAAGGGTGATATAAATTCACATCGCATATTAAAGTACAATGTCAGTCTACGTTTTCCAATATTAGGAGTGGGTTTAAATGGAAAAAAAAAGCCAAATGCTTTCACATTCCTCTCTACAAGAACAGTAGCTAGTTTCTCGTTCTGTTTATCTGGGTTTGTCCTCTGAGGACTTCAGGGCATAAAATATAGGAGAAATAACTATGTCCATTCTAGAGTTTGGAAGCTTTGAGGTTTTGATTTCAGCTTCACAGAATTCCCATGTGATTCCAGCTATTCTTTTTTTTTTTTTTTACAGTTTTTTAAAAATATTTTTATTACATATTTTCCTCAATTACATTTCCAATGCTATCCCAAAAGTCCTCCATACCCTCCTCCCCACTTCCCTACCCACCCATTCCCATTTTTTGACCCTGGTGTTCCCCTGTACTGGGGCATATACAGTTTGCAAGTCCAATGGGCCTCTCTTTCCAGTGATGTCCAACTAGGCCATCTTTTGATACATATGCAGCTAGAGTCAAGAGCTCCGGGGTACTGGTTAGTTCATAATGTTGTTCCACCTATAGGGTTGCAGATCCCTTTAGCTCCTTGGGTACTTTCTCTAGCTCTTCCATTGGGAGCCCTGTGATCCATCCAATAGCTGACTGTGAGCATCCACTTCTGTGTTTGCTAGGCCCCGGCATAGTCTCACAAGAGACAGCTACATCTGGGTCCTTTCAACAAAATCTTGCTAGTGTATGCAATCGTGTCAGCGTTTGGAAGCTGATTATGGGGTGGATCCCTGGATATGGCAGTCTCTAGATGGTCCATCCTTTCGTCTCAGCTCCAAATTTTGATTCCAGCTATTCTTGTGGAAACACTATAAAGAGGCCACATGTAGAGACAGGGTTCCTGCATATAAGAAAGCTGGTCAGCTAGAGGACCAAAATTGCTGCAGCAAAGTTCCACAGTTAGTGCAGAGTCATACAGCAGATGTGTTTTATCTTCTAATCCTGGTGTCCTTAATTCCACAATCAAGACATGACCAGAGCAACGCTTGCTCTTAAACACTTTTTTTCATATACTTATGTTACTATTTATAGGTTTATTTGTTCTTTTTTGTTATTATTGAATATTTTCTTTATTTATATTTCAAATGTTACCCCTTTCCCGATTTCCCTCCTACTGGAAACCCCCCATCCCGTCCTCCCTCCCCCTGCTTCTATGAGGGTGTTCCTTCCACCTCCCTGTCTTCAATTCCCCTGCACTGAGGCATCTGTTTCCTTACCTCATTCCAACTCTGGTGGCTGTCATTCATCCCATTTCAGAGGCTTCCATCTGCATCACACTGTCCTTTGCTTCTGTTATCAAATGGCCCTTACATGCCTTTCTGTCATACAGTCTTCAATAAGAATCTGGTCCAGCATTGCCCAATCTTTACTTGATTTTACTTATTTTTATTTTTATGAGTGTTTTGCCTGCATGTATATTTGTGTACCATACACATGCTTGATATCTGTGGAGGTCAGTTGAGGGTGTTATAGCTTCTGGAACTGGAGTTCCAGATGGCTCTGAATGTCCATGTTGGTGCTAAGAGTAGAATCTGGATCCTCTGGAAGAGTAACAAGTGATTTTAGTCACTGAGCCAACTCTCCATTCTCTGGCACAACCTAAACTTCAGCAATCGTATCTACAAAATGGCTCCAAGAAAGATTACATTTTAGGTCACTTGAACATTTGAGCAACCTTCTCAACACAATTTAACCCATAACAGGATCCTCTGGCCATCCCAAGTCTGTCTTCTTTTCATATTTGAGTCCAGCTTTCTGCCAAATTCTAATGGATCAGAACATCCATATTTGATCCCAAACTTCAACCATGAACTTAAAAAAAAAATTATTGGTTCTTTGTGAATTTCACGTACCCCCAGATCCAACTCATCTCCAGGTGCCCTCATATCTGATGTCCACCCTTTCAGCTTTCACCTCAAAATAGAAGAAAATTATATTGTTGTAGAAGCTGTATTGTGCCACAGTGTTTTCCACACTATATCCTTTGTCCACATTTTTTTTTTACTTACAAATGTTCATTACAATGAGGTGTCGATCTGGTTCGAGGCCTCTGTCTTCTACTACGCTATCAATTCTAGACCTTCACTGGGACTATTCTCAGATATCCCTTTGGTGCCCTGTGTCATAATTATCCTGTGGATTTGGATCTGTAGGACCAGCCCTTCACACACTCCCATATTTCATAGATGGTATAGATTTTGGAATAGGTCAACTCAAGGCCATGGATCTAGCTTGAGAGGTATCTAAGCTGGTCAGCCCACCATTTCTCCCACACAACTGAGCCAGCTCTCCTGCCTTGCCCCACTGGTTCATCCAATGTGCAGTCAGCATGGGGAAAAGTGGGTAAGTCAGCCCAGACAGCATGATAAAGGGATTCTGAACCTTGCCTGAGCATAAGAGAAGATGTGCCATCCCTGAGAGAATGACAGTCAGAGAGCTGGCTATGTCCCTTGCTACCTGTGACAATTATTAAAATTTTAAGATCCTAGTATCATGTAAATAATCTAAGTCATTTATGTGTGAGACTTCAATCCATTTCGGAAGGAATTTTCTATTCTTGTAAACATGTTAAAACAGAAAAGAGAATATTTCTGCTCCCAAAATACAGTTGAGAAATGGCATAGGATAGACACATCCATTTCAAGAGGTTAAAAATAATGGAAAGAAAATTCTCAGGTGAAGTCAATAACAGAAAAATAAACTCACTTAGATTTCAAGGCTTGACAATAATCCTCTGTGGCCTGTCATTCTGTCACTTAGCCCCAAAACAAAAGGAGCTATGCAAATCAGTCCTCCAAGTTTAGTCACCACCTAACACCTTACCCAAGGAGGTCCTGTCAGCTCAGTCCTCTGTACCATTCATTGGCTTTGAGGTCAGAACCAGTATTTCTCTATTCTGTCATTTTGATTCATACACAGTCTTGCTGGTGTAGAACCTTGGGTGTTCCTTTCCTTCTCATTCCTCAGTTAGTATTTGCAGCTTCCATATCTTACCCTGCAAATCTCTCTAGCTTTCCTGGGTGACCTGATCTCATCCTGACTCCTTAATTCTCAAATCATACATAATCTTTGCCAACTGTAGTCCCTCTACTCAGTTGAATCTACTTGCAGCATGAAGAATCCACAGAAGCTATCAAATGCATGTTCTTTATATATCCCTTCAGCTGACTTTATTTAACCATTCCTCCCACATTTTCCTACAAGCTACATGAGAAACTAAGTTTACCTCCCCATATAGTTTTTTTCAAGTGTCCCTACTAAAATCTGGATTTGTTGCTAAGACGTTTTACCATCACCCTAAGAGGGAAAAATATCACCCAAATATCTACATTACTAGTTTAAAGCAGTGATAAGGTTTCCTCCAGTGTTTTCAACCTATTTTCAACTCACACTTACCCAAAGTTATCCCCCATTTTTATAAGTGCCAAAGTTTGAGATAAAATAATATTTGTATTCTCTAAGACCACAGCTTTCTTCACCACTTTGCTCTGGAGTCCTCACTGAAATCACATCAATGTCCTCATTCTTACCCTCTCTTAAGGTTGATTTATGTTTTAACGGAAGTAGATCAACATACTTCTGTAAATTATCCCATTATCCTCCTCAAAGCCACATTCTAAAGCTATTAATTCTTTGTTATATCAGTCATCCTAATATTAAAAGTTTCATTAGTCTACCAGGACTATATATAATAAAGTGACAGATTGAGTCCTTCACAGCAGAATTATATTCTTTGGTGGCACTGGTAATAAGCAACCAGAAGTCAAGGTGCCAGGCTATCCATGCTCTTTCTACAGCTGTAAAATGGGAATTTACTTGATCCTTCAAACGTGCAGCTGGTAAATATTTTCTTTCATTTTATAGTTCTGATGATTTTTTTCCTTTGTTGTAAAAATGAAGCTTTTTAATTTTGTGAATGCCATTTGTCATTTCTTGGAATTGTTAACCTATCCCTTCTGGAATCATGTTCAGAACATCCTTGCCTACACTAGTGTTTTGAGAGAAATTTCACCATTTTAAATCTTATCCTCAGATCTTACATCCATTTCCAATCCCCTTTTACATGAGGAGTACAAGTGGATCATGTTTCACTTATCCAGTTATCCAAGCACTGTTTTTTTAAGGAGGTTGTCATTTCTCCAATGAATTCTTCTGACAAGTTTGTTTCAAAAGGAAACAAGAAAAAAGTGAATGGCTGTAAATGTGTGGGTTTGCTTCTCAATATTCTACTTTGTTCTGTATTCCATGTCTGCTTCCTTCAAGGACTATGCAATTTTTATTACTAGATATTTGGGGTTTCTTTGGTTTGTTATGCTTTGGTTTGGGTTGGGTTGGTTGAGTCACAGTCCTGGTGTGTAAAACTGGAAGGCATGGAACTCATTGTGTAGACCAGCATGGTGAAGTTCTTAGGCCATTTTAGGCATTGGATAATATCATCTACAAATAGAGATGATTTCACTTGTTCTTCCTTTATGCTTTCCATTTTATATAATTCTCTTGTCTGGTTGATCTAGCTAAGTCTTCAATCACTACACTGAATCAGAGTAGAAAGAGGAGGCATCTACTTCTATGAGATAGTGATCCCATTTCCCCCATTTGGTATGCTCTAGGCTATAGTTGGCTGCATGTAGGCTTTCTAAAGTTATGCATTTTCTTTCTGTTCCTAGTTTATTCAGTATTTGTGCCATGATGGAATCGTGGACTTTATCACAAGCTTCTTCTGCATTGACTGAGGCCCAGTGATTCCTGTCCTTAAATCCTTATGTGCTGATTTATATTTATTAATGTACAAATTCTGATCCAGTCTCTCATCCCTATAAGTAAGCCAAATAGACTCTGATGCATTACCATATTAACATACGCTTGTACTGAGTTTGCATTAAATTTCTTGATGGTTTTTGCATTTATGTTTAGCAAGAAAAATGTTGGATCTGAGGTTTGGTTGAATGCTATGTATTGTAATGTTAAATTCTATACCAGAAGGCTTAGGCCTACAAGTGAATCCTCACACTCACAAACTTTTGTTATCCAAATCTTATTCCTTAATTTAAAACTATTGGTTAAATAAAACTGGCTTCAGCCAGTTACTGGAAGGATTAGAGGTATGTGGGTTTGAGTTACCTGTTTAGGTGTTGAGAAGAGAGAGAAAGCAAAAGAAAAAGAGGAAAAACAAGGGGAGAGGAGGAAACCAGCCACCATGAGGGAAAATGGACCAAGAATTTGTGGCCAGGAGAAACACCAAGTATCTGGGACACACCACTCAGGAAGTACCCAGGCCAGAACTTAGAAGAATAGATTAGGGGTTACTGCCCAGTAATTGACAAAGCTAAATAAAATAACCATAGTCTGGGTCTCATCTATTTGTAAGCTAGTCAGGGGTAACCCTAAATTGGTTGTGTGACAGAATATATTCTGGCTATGGTTCTTCTTTTGCACTTTTACCATGTTTGTGTAGTGAGGAAATGGTCGTGTTATCCAGTATGCTTGATAGTGACCCTTTCTTTCACAGAACAGTCTGAGGAGCACTCTAGTGAGGTTTTTGTTTGCTTTCGGTTTCTTTAAGGGTTGGTAGAATTCAGAAGCAGTTACAATGGCCCTAGAGCTTTTTGTTGGGAAGCTTTTTATTCCTCCTTCAATCTCATTGCTGCGGACAATTACAAAGCTTATGTCATGAACTTTGTAGATCATGGGTTAAGTGAATTTATGCATTTCGTCTAGGTATTTCAGACTTGGAGGATATACATTTTCAAAATACTCCCTAATGATTCTCTAGATTTCACTCTGTTCTGTAACAACCTCAACCTTTTTTTCTCTCTAATGCCCTTAATTTTGATTCTTTCTTTTTCTTTTGTTCCTTTGACTTCAGGCCCTCCGTGTAGTGTATCTTTGTTTTCCTAATAGATTCCTTTTCAAGATGGCAGCAGACCACTATCTTCTAAATCATATAGCTTGACAACATCAGATTATTCCCCTCTGCTGAACCTTCCACTGCAAGAATAACTACCCAACCAAAATCTGACTCTGGTTAGAATCCTTGTGAGAACTGAAGTCTTGTCCTAAAGTATGAGACCACCTGACTCCTCTGGCTTATCTTTTGGAAGGAACTCCCCAGTTCCCTCTCTCGCCAGGGACCAGCATAGGATGTGATGGGCCTCTCCTTCTGTGTTGTGCCATTTCTTTCCTACTATTCTTATTCTGGCAACCTTTCACTTCTGTAGTGGGTTCCTGAAGCTTTTCTCCTATTCCTCTCTGCACCAGTACAATATTATGAGAATACATCTTACATTCAAAATGACTGGATCTTTTGCTGGACCTTACTGCTGAGTTAATAATGCATGTTGGGGTCACTCTAAGACTTAAGACCGATGTTTTTATGTGTAGTTGGTCATTTGTTTAGCATGTCTTTAAGAGAACAGTAGAATCAGCAACCATACTCGCCTTGGATGCCTCATGGAACCAATTTATAAAACCTAAACTAAGGCCTAGTTTTAATCTTAAGTTGTATATTCATCTCTGCCCTCACACATGGGCAATGCATTTGTGTATGTGTGTGTGTATGTAGATATATATATAGTACTGGAAAAAAGAAAATATGTTGACAGCAAACCTTATCTAATAGATATCCCCCATTATTGCAGGAAGCAGCAGACGGATATTATTTGATAAGTGAATGTTTGCTCATAGTGCTTTGGGGCCAGTGGGAGTTAATAATGTACTCCCTTGTAAAACTCTATTAAAAGTTTCTGTGAAGTATTACTCATGTGGTGCTGTTCAATAAAACACATGTAATAGCTCATATGTGTTGTTCAATAGAAAAAAGACCAAAGTCCTTTGTTAAGAACAGACTTACAAGACGGAGAGCATTCAGATAGAAACAGATTGAGAATTATACAAGAAACAGTTGATTACAAACAGGCTAGAAACCATAAGCTACAGAGAGATAGACAGAAGACACAGGGAGAGAAGTGGAGAATTCACACTTGGGCTCATCCTTGGTCAAAGTATTTCAAGAGGAACTATTTCCATTTCTTTTCATAACATGACCCTGATGCATTTTAGAAGCCTCTGAGGCTATTTTAAATTGGCTAAATCAACACATCTCTCTTTGGGAAAAAATTGATTATTATTATTTTCTTAGTATGACTTTCCAACAACACACACAGAGTCAGACACCCCTCTACCTTCTTAAGTATGGTATCCTAAATAATATTCTCTTAAAGCCATGTACATATTTTTTTAAAATAAAAAAATCTTCTGCCTGGTTTTGTGGATGGCTGTTTGCTAGGAAGACAGTGCATTTTCTCTCCTAGGGTCTTGCGCATGTTGGCAGAGACTCTACCAATGAACCTCATCTCCAGGCTTCTTCTCTTTAGAGAAATTTTAAGCTCATTTTCATCCTGCCTCTGCCTCCACACTGCTAGCACTACAGACATGTGCCACCATATCAGGTTCTGTTTACTGATCAATGCTTAATAATATAACTGCGAGCAAATAATATCAGTTTAAGGAAGAATCTGTCAAATTAACCAGTTATTCAATGATCTCTATTTCCTCAAGAGTAGGTGAATGAATATAAATATAGTTACTGCCTTGCCTTGGGGAATCCTTTATTTTCAAATTTTAAAATTAGGAAGAAGAAGAAGAAGAAGAAGAAGAAGAAGAAGAAGAAGAAGAAGAAGAAGAAGAAGAAGAAGAAGAAGAAGAAGAAGCAGCATTACCAAAGGTTATCATCAATGGATACAGATTATTTTTGAGCTTTTTTTTTTTTTGTAAAACATAAACATATTGGACTTAATATAACTCAGTCAAGAAACCAAACTTAACATTGCAAGGCTAAATCTACAACTGCAGCTATTTAATTGAAAAGGCAGTTTTAAACTAAATAGAATTAGGGAATGATTATAAAGAATTAGACAATTTTAATGCAGATAAAAAGGCACATGTTCTTCAAAGTTTAATAAAACTGCTTGTTTTATTGAAAGCACATCCCCAGTTTTCAGTACGTGCATAAAACTATATATATATATAATTTAATATGTGTTTCTTTGAAGTGGCATTTTGTTTCTGGGAAATGCTGTGGTTATCACATACATTTGTCTCAGAAGCAATTACTGAGAGTGCTCTCTCAATAATAAATATAAAAAGTATATAGTCACAAACATTGGGAGTGTTTATTCAGACAAAATTAGAACAATAGTAATAACAAGAACAAACAATTCTGCTGATTAAATGAAGTTAAGACCATGAAGATGATGATTACCAAGGAACAAGGTGGGAACAATGTTTGTAAAAATGTAAGTTTTCTTTCTCCTCTCTCTAAAAAAAAAAATTAATATCTGTGCTGGCAAGACGACTCAGTGGGAAAAGTGACTTGTTGCTAAATAGAAAGACCTGAGTTCAATTTCTGAGATTAAAATGGGGGGAATCAGAGAATTAAATCCTGCAAATTTACTGCTAACGTCTTCAAATTTACTGTGACACACCTAATCTACAAGCATGAATCACACACAAGCATGCACACACACACACACACACACACACACACACACACGAGAATAAAACCAATATTTTGAAAAGAATTTAGTTAAGCATCTAAAAGAAAATAATGAATAAGAAAGACAGCTCGAGAAAGGACTTCCCTTAACTGTGTTAAACTGGAACTAGTATATGTACAGCACCCAGGACAAAGCATGTTGTGACAGACTGATGCATGAATACTGCCAGCAGAGTTCCATAACAAGTGATAACAATAGAGTCATATGATATTAATTATCTTATGAATTATGAATATATATTAATATGAATGTCCATTCATATTAAGTGTACATTCTTAAATTGATCCCTTACTACAGTTAAATTAAAGACCTATAAAAAACAGGCTTGAGTAATATAGACAACCACAAGATTTATACATGAACAGATATTAGAAATTGATACAGTATAATTTACCAAAACACATGACATTAACTACAAAAATTGTTTTGCAGTATTAATCCCAGTTACTTTCTAGCCAGTATTAAATTAATAGCCAAATATTGATATTATAGGAGAACTAGGAATTTATTAGAAATGAAGAAGATCATGCTATACCAGTCAGGCTCTATATGGTTTTGTCAGATTTGTTTACTGTGTCTGAAAAATAAAGCTCTGGAAGATTGAATCACCACATGCTTCCTCCATTCTGTTGCTTCATTTTTAATAAATTTGTATCTCAGTTACCTTTGAGTCTGATATTTGTATTTACAAAAGTGTACAGTAGGCAGTACATGGAGAGAACCTGCATTTGTCCAATGTCTTTGGGAGAAAAGGAGACCCACCCTGGATGTTCCTTGGTGCCATTCCATAGACTGTAGTTCTACACTGGACAAAAGTAAGAAGAAAGCCCATCAGTGTTTAAATCCCTCTGTCTCCTTCTACCCAAATGGGACCAAGCTGTCTCTTCCCCATGTCATCATGTCCCTTTGTCTCTTAAACCATGGAACCAAATGAACATTGCCTGTCTGAGGTTCCATTCTCCCAGGGTTTGGGCCAGCAATAAGGAAACGCTGCTACTTACAGGCACTAGCAGTGACAGCCATAGTCACTCAGCACATCATCATTTTTAAAGTTATTTCTTTTATCGTTTATATTATGATATAATTACATCATTTCTCCTTCCCTTTCCCTCATCCAAACCCTCCTTTGTGTCCCTTCTTCTTCTCTTACAAATTAATAGACTGTCTTTCCTTACTATAACCTGTTCAGTCTGTGTTCATGTTCAACATGTACACAAGTCTGTTTATTCATATGTATGTTTCCAGTGGTGACCATTTGATATTAAATGTTTTTAATGAAACTGATTGGCAACCTGGGATATTTCCACATATACTTGAAAGTGGAGAAAATGTCCAGCCTTCTGTTTTCCTGAGATCAATATTCTGATCTCAGCAATATATGTGCATGGGTTTATATGAGGGAGATGATTGTCTTCTGATATATTGGTGATTAAATGTAAATTTGCTCTTAAAAGCATACATATAAAATATATTAGTCATGCTTATTGAAGAAGATAAAATCTATGCAACAGATTTTCTAATGTTAAAAATATGTTAGCTATTATCAGTTTCTACAATCAAAGAGCCTAATATACATTATTGATATCAGAAAAAAATTAGCTAAGGAAATAATTGGAACCCTATCTAGATTTTAGTCTATGACTTATAAAAATCATATCCAAAATACCATCTTGGGAGGCAGACATTAGGTAAATTATAGCTATGCTTTAGGGAGTACTCTAATGGGAGGGAAGAGAATCATATTTTTTTTTCATCTTTCAAATTTGTGGGACATATTTAGTCTCTTACTCCACCTGACAACTGAGTAGTCTAAGGCTGCCACTTCATTCCTCATTGTGTGGGGGAGTTTATGAGGGAGGATGGATGCCTGTCAAAAGCAGAAGATGCCCACAGAGTGTCTGAAAATACTAAATTTCATATTGCAAAGTGATTGCTTGAATTTAATCTTCCATGCACAGACTGCCTGGTCAGGAGCCTTTCAAACTTGAATGAGACAGATCTTTTGAAAGAAAAAATTGAAAGCAAGACTTTGCCAATTAACTATATTAATAGGAGTTTCTTTTTCCTTACCGTACAGAACCTGCAAAGTCATCACTGATTAATACTGCCAATACTCAATATTGTCTATATGATAAGCTAATTAAGCACTTGTTCACTGCTGCTGGTTTAACACGTTATATTAATATGCTGTGGTTATCACGGCATATTTAAATTCTATTGTGTTAATACTTCATTTTATTAGAAACTTATGCACATTAGTATTATTTACAACTTTTTTAAGACTCCGAGATTTTCATCTATACTTGTTGCGATAAAATTATATGTAGTCACAAAGATCCTGAAGTGACTAATAAAATATAAATTTCAGGCTTTTATAGTGAAATGAATGTGGCACATCTATTATCTGACTCAAAATAATGAAGGATTTATAGACTACCAAAGTTTTTTGTGTGAGTGAAACAATTATAAAATGGAATGTACAATGTGACGGTCAGTGAGTATTCTTTCCTGGGTCTCTATTTAAAATAGGCTCCATGCGAAGGATTAATAAAAGCAAAACTAGCAGAAAAGAGGCCAATATGCTGAGTTATCAAGTTCTACACTAAATATTTTATTTCTTGGATTTTACATAAGCTTCACATTTAATAAAAGAACTCAATATTTTAAAAAATTTCTCATATGAAAGAGGTTTTTCCCCCCACATTTTAGCAATGTGGGTTAAAAGCTAATTATAACATAGTTTCTACTGAGATTATATTCTTCTTAGAATGGATGTTTAAATATACCTCTACCTTCAAGTACTAGCTACTGAAATGATTTAAGAATGAGAAAGAAGAATGCTTTAAAGAGTTGCATTAATTATGCATTAACTACTCAACTGTTCAACAGTTGAGGAGAGTTCAGGACAAAGGTAGTTTGTACTTGAGGAAGATCTTCATTAAACTACACGAAGAAGAAAAGAATATGCAGTTCAAAGTGTCCCAGATCACAGGTGCAGCCATCCCTACCACCTATAACTCGGATTTGCAGGGCACACCTTGTATCTCTTGTAGAAGCATAACCAATAACGCACGTTAAAACCAAGTATCTGCTTATTACAGAGATAGGGATATGTCTCACATGACCTTGTAGGAAACATCCCAGCTGTGGGATAACTTAACAGAATTTTCATGCAACAGTCACCAACTCTCAAATATTAACTGAATGTCCACAATTTGAACAACCAGTACCCACCAAAGCTACCAGGGACTAAATCACCAACTAAAGAGTACACCTGGAGGGACTCATGGCTCCAGCTGCATATGTAGCAGAGGATGACCTAGTTAGTCATCAGTGGGAGGAGAGTCCCTTAGTCCTGTGAAAGCTCTATGCCCCAGTGTAGGGGAATGCCATGGCCAGGAAACAAGTGTGGGTGGGTTGGTGAGCAGGTGGAGGGAGAAGGGGACAGGGGGTTTTTGGAGGGGAAGCCAGGAAAGGGAACAGCATTTGAAATGTAAATATAGTAAATATCTAATAAAAAATTATTCAAGATCTAAGGATTCAGAACTCAGTCCCACAATATTGGCAGTAGTTTGGCAGTATTGGATTATATGCTGTTGTCTGAGTTATTTTTCTTTTGTCATTATAAGACATTATTACCAAAGCAATTTATAAAAGGCAACATTTATTTGGGTCTTCAACTTTCTGAGGATTATGCCCATTATTGCAGGAAGCACGGCGTCAGCCAGGTAAGGTTTGGCACTGGAGCAATGGATAAAAGCTGATGTCTCGATCTCCTGGCAAGAAGCAAAGGAGCTAACTAGGAATGATGTGTTCCTTTTACAGCGAAGCCCACCTCCAGTGACTTACCTCCTCCAATAAAGCCATGCCTCTTAGTTCTTCCAAAGAGTCCCATCAACTAGGGACCCAGTATTCACATATATGAGCTTATGGAGAGTATTTTTATTCAAACCACCACAATTGTCAAAACCTTGGTACAGTTAACCTTTAGACTTGACAAGAAATATAAGCTTTGACATGTTATCTGCTTCCTTTTATGGCAAAATTGAAGTTCTGTGAAACTTGTCTGTTTTAAAAAATGCAAAAATTAAATATATTTCTAAATCTTCTACAGTCACTAAATTATAGAGTTTCTGTAGACCTGGGTTTTGAATAACTTTTTATTAATCCTATACATTCCAGCTATTTGACTTTATTTTCCCAATTACTTAAAATAATCGCCATTTTTGTTTGTTTTTTGTTTTGGTTTTTTTTTTTTTTTTTTGAGACAGGGTTTCTCTGTGTAGCCCTGGCTGTCCTGGAACTCACTCTGTAGACCAGGCTGGCCTTGAGCTCAGAAATCTGCCTGCCTCTGCCTCCCGAGTGCTGGGATTAAAGGTGTGTGCCACCATGCCCAGCAATAATCACCATTTTTAAAATGGTATTCTATTTGCAAAGTATTGTTAGTGCTATGGTGGTACAACACTTGTATAACAAACCAATAACTGACTTGAGTTAAGGCCCATGCCTGAGGTGACCCCATGCCTAAAATTGCTTGGGTGACCAAGAAGCTAAGACCAGATAGCTCAGGAACCTAGAGTAAAACAAAATGTGGTCTAAAAAAGAAGAAAAATAGCCATAAAATGACTCCTAATGAGTTACAAAGCAGTACCTTGTTCAAGTATCAATCAGAGAATCTTTCTCTTACAGCAAGGAAGAACAAATATAAAGAGACCTACAGCCAAGCATTATGCAGACTGAGAGACCTTAGAACAGTTAGCCCTAAGTGGGATATCTTCATCAATTCCCTCCCCTCAAAGCTTAAGGACCCAATGAAAGAGGAGGCAGAATAGAATATAAGAACCAGAGAGGATGGAGGACACCAGGAGATACGAGCCTCTAAATCAAACTGAGCAAAGCTTTCATAAACTCACAAGGCCTGAAGCAGTGTGCAAATGGCCTGCATAGTTCTGTGCTAGTCCTCTGCATAAGTATCATGGCTTCCTGTTTAATATTTATATGGGATTTCTGAGTGTGTGTATGAGTGGGTCTCTGATTCTTCTGTCATCTCTTGGGCTCCTTTCCTTCTGATGGTCTGTCTTGTCCAATTTCAATATGGTAGTTTTTGCTTTATCTTATATTTTATTTTGTTACATTTTTAAAAACAGAAAGAAAAAGATGAAAACAAAAGAATATAGAAAAAATAAAGAAATAGAAAGAAAGAAAGAAAGAGAGAGAGAGAGAGAAAGAAGCAAAGAAACAAAGAAAAACAAAGAAAGAAACAAAGTTAACAAGCAAACTGTCACTTATACCTGTTTGAAGAGATTAAATAAATTTTCTCCATTAGAGTGACACTGGGTATATCCAGGACAGGCCTCATGTCCAGGAGTAGTTTATCAACACATAATGGACTTCGCAGGTTGTCGTGTTGCTTCTATTTGCCTACAGTGTGGTATGGATTGAGGGAGGGATTCTTTTCCTTGGTTTGGGTGGATTTTGTTGTTGTATTGAGATTTCATTTGGTTTTTCTTTTTTTGTTTGTTTGTTGCTTGTTCTTAAGGATGAAATTAAATTGGATAGGTAGGGATGGGAAAGAGATCAGGAAGGACTTGGAGGAGGGAAAGAATAGGATCAAAAACATATTTAAATTTAAAATAATTTTAAATAATAAAATTAAAATAATTATTTTTAAATTTTATACATGTATACAATGAATTTATATTTTATTGACCCTACACTCCCTACACCAATTCCTTCTAGAGCCCAGTCTGCTAAACCTCTCCTAATTCCATGTCTTCTGTTTTCTTTTAATGATGTCAAAAAATTGAAATAGATCTACCATATGACCTAGTTACACTGTGATTTGGCACATACCCAAAGGAAAAAGCCACATAGTTTCTCCCATATGGGAAACCTAAGTCTGAAGCTTTAGATTTGAGTCTTTAACTTTGAGCACCTATAGAAGCCAGGAGACTAGAAAATGGCCACCCAGAAGGGAAAAAAAGGGAGATTAAAGGAAGGAATAGTAGAAAACAGGTAGTATGAAAGAGAAAGGTGACAAGAATGCCCTGAGTGAATGTGTATTTTCTAACATGAGCATTGCCATGTCATGGACCAATATCTCAGAACAAAGGAATATTATACCCTCTACCCAGCACCTATGGAAGTTTCAGATGGATGGAAAAACCATTCTGTAGTCCAAGGGAAGGTGTTGATAGTGAATGCAAGTATGAATTTTTAGAAAAGATTGATAGGTATGTAGAAAAATTACCAACCTCAGGTAATTCCTCTTCCCAGATGTTTACATCCTGAGACTGTTGGCTTAGCAAAACTACATATAGAGGTATAGAGATTACCTAGTTCATCTCCCCTGTGCTGTACATGCTAAATCCACTAGGGTCCAGATGGATGACTACTGAATAACACTCCATCAGAATGACCAGTTATTCTGTTATCTGTGTCTGTGTGTCTCTTACTTTTTCATTCTCTCTCTATTTCTACTCAGATTTCCAGAACCTCACTCTGCAGATCATGGAACAGAGAGGGATAGATGAGTAAAACAGATGAGGAGATGTGTGGGAAAGGATAACTAACATTTATTGTGTTTGGAAAAGCCATATAGAAGGTCATTTCATAAAATTAAAGAGTAAAAGTCTTCTCTCTTCTCTTCTCTTCTCTTCTCTTCATTCCTCTTTGATTTGACTCTCTCTCTCTCTCTCTCTCTCTCTCTCTCTCTCTCTCTCTCTCTCTCTCTCCCCACACTCCAGATTAAGTTTAAGATGATCTCTTTGAAGTTGATAGCCATGTTTCTCATAGTTCTCAAGCCATATATAAGCCAGTTACTTCCAACCATACTAAATCCCCAATGTAGACCCAATTCCTGAGTTCTAGATACTTATTTTTTAGATGACTCATTGAGATATCTCCTGTGATATCTTAAATGTATCTCAATCTTAAAATTTCCAAAACTAAACTATTAGTGTTTGTTACTAAATTATTCCTCCTCTACAATGGCCACAGGCACATGTGAATAACACTTGGCAGTGATTAACTAGGGAAACCAGAAACCTAAGATTCCTTCTGGTCTCTATCACAATCTCTGCCTCACTGATTGAGGAAAGAATCAGTACTTCTAGCTACTGATACAGTAGTTCATAGCTGAATTTTCTACTACCAACTCCCTACAATCAATTACCTATACATCAGAGTGTAGCTTCATTAATTTTATTATTGAAACTAAAATATAATTATGCAATTTTCACTTTTCCTTTCCTCTCTCTAATCCTTCACATGTACCCCCCTCAAATTCATGGCCTCTTTTAACTTAAATATACATATACATATACATATACATATACATATACATATACATATACATATACATATACATATACATATATATATACACACACATATATATTATATGTTTATATACAGATATGTGTCTATAATTGATGCATACAAGAGCATGTTTATGTTATTTTACACATATTATATACTTTTATATATTATATATTAATGTATACATATATTACACAAATATATAATATATGTGTATGCTATCCTTTACTAAAATCCTCTGTTCAATATAATTATAGTCTACTTAGACTTGTGAACAAAAACTCCTTAAAGAAGCAGGGTCTGCAGAGACAATCAGTCTGATTGTCTGTCGAATTAAAATGTAAGTACTCTAGAGAAATTGGAATGTTGAAGGTCCAAAAGATAATTACTTACCTGCCTCTGTGTTGGAGCTAACATCTTCTGATAAAAGATAAAAGCCTTTAGACTCTATTACCTACAAAGACCACTAGATTCTACCAAACCAAAGCTAAGGTTGTCACTAGATAGTATTTTGGACCTATAGAAAGGTTCCTCTGGTCTTGCTGCCCCTGACTGTCTGGTTTACATACCAATGTATTTTAATCTTTCTTTGATTTATGACTTCCTTGTTCTGTAAAACCGTAACAACTCTGTAAAACTGCTGCCACATTAGAACATGGCATTTTGGGTAACCTGAATCTGTGCCCTTTGCCAAGATGACTCAAAATGATTCCAGAATATAATATATTTTATTCCCTTTAAGATTAGATCTGTGGTATTTTTTGTCTACTGTCCTAAGTCTATAAAGTTTAAAGAAGCTGAAGTGGTCACAAGATCAGGCCAAATTACCTTTTCTACTATCATTTCATACAAGTCTCTTGCTCATTTCCAGTGCTTTAGACACACGGTGTTCTTTCATACCTTTGAAGACGATCCCACTTATGTGAAAGTGGGCATAACTATAAATGTAAAAGAACATGCACATATGTAAATTTCTACATGTACATATTGTTGATTTACTTAATTTCTGACATGTGGCTGTGCAATAGTAATTTTCTTCAGTCTTTAGTTGTACTTAGGTACAAAGATCATTAGGAGAGGAGAATAACATTTATATCACATAGAAAATTGTAATTTTTAAAATTGCCATAAAACATCACATTTGAGAGTATGGATATTACATACTGACTTGCTATAAAGTAAATGAAATGACTCTTTTGGATAGGTTATTTGAATTATCTCACTGGAAACAATCAGTGCAATGATATTATAACACTCATAGTCTATCAGAGCTGAATTTGAAATTTTAGTACAATAATACCTTTTAAAACTTAGGGGAATATCACACTTTTCTATTGGTTTTCTTATTTCTGAAAACAGAAATACATTTCCTCTTGAAAGAGGTTTTTATGGGGTTTGTAAAAGAACATCTATGAGAGTAAATTTCTTAAGTCCTGATATAGCATCAAGAGCTATGATGCTGCTTGTAGCCTACAGCTAGAACCGTAATTTTATTACATTTTGCAATACCTTAACTGGTTATAAAGAAGCCAATGTAAATTATTTTTCTAAGAAAGAGCAGAGGTAAAGAAATCAGTTTAAGAGTCATTCATGGATAAAAATATTGGAACTTAAAAAAACAAGGAATTTCTGCAGCTTATGAACAATTTTCTTATGACTTTACTGAAAATGCATTAAAAACAATTTATTCTCGACATTTAAAATCAATAAATACATTAATAGTTTTCCCAAGCTGCTCTTCTATCATTTTTATTATACTACAATGTGTATAAAATAGTGTTGTGCTTCCATTGCTATAGTCTAATGAGCCATATAGATGCGAAGTCATGTTTAAGATCTATTTTTCAGTTGCTTTAAAAAGAAAGCAAAAGGCTATAACTCATCATGAAAACACATGAATAATAACCCTGAGAAACTGCACTTCAAAGATCACAACTGAACATCAGCTTTGTTTTGTGTTAAAGAGTCACATGAAGAATTGTCTCTTCTGTTTGTCTGTGTTAGGTCCTGTTCTGTTTAGTGTTGAGCACCAATATTGATAATACTAGCTTTATCATTTATTATCATTTAATATAATATATATATATACATATGCATGTACATATGCATGTACATATATTCACATAGACACAAATAGACATACTAGTCTCTCTCTCTCTCTCTCTCTCTCTCTCTCTGTGTGTGTGTGTGTGTGTGTGTAGGGGGAGGTACTTTATTTTGTGAATTTGTTTTGTAAGGATGGCCATATAACATTTCCTTTTCTTTTATAAAACATAACTGAAATTCAGACTCTCAAAACTGATCCATATAATGAATTTTAACATTTATGTGGTAGAAAGATGAAAATGTACTGAGAATTTTAAAAATTATATGTTTCATGTTAATCTCGTCATGTCTAGGAAAAAAAGGCTATGTTCTCAATGCACAGTTGGGCATGTCACAGCTTTTCACAAACCTCTGCTCTGTAAACCAGTTGCCATAAGCTCTACTGTTCCCTCTCACCTATGAGACAGTCTTAATATGTGTTCTTCCATAAAAGATTTAATTATTTACTTTTATTTATCTATATGTGTGTGAGCCCTCATTAGTTTGTGCATATTAAGATTGTATGGGCACCTACATGGGCCAGAGAAGGACAGTGGATCCCTTGCCACTGGAGATACAGTGAACTTCCATGTGGGTGCTTTGAAGTGTCCCCACATCTTCTGCTAGAGCAGTTAACACTGTTGGCTGCTCAACTATCTGCCCACTCCCCATATCTGCCCATTTAAAACATAATTTTAACGTCTTTCCTCTTGTTCTTGTTCTTCCTTTTTTTTCTTCCACCTCTTGAAACTATGTCCATTGTTCATATTGAGTTTGGGGGTCCCTGCCTCCCCTGAAATAATAGAGTATTGGAAGTTGAGGACAGGTCAAAAGACAGGAAGTCACCAGATAATAACTAAATGATGTTAGTTGTAAAAGCATGTAAAGAAATGTTGCTCTTCTTTATCACAGACATCCCGGGAAGCAAGATGAACTTCAGGCAGATCATGTTCACAGCTCAGTTGGGTATGCGCGGTAGTGAGTCACAGATCACCAAACACTCAGTCAGCTTATCTGATTGCATTTAATTGTGTTTAGGTTGCGAGTGGGACACACTGTTTGCAGAGGTGCTTGGATTAGCAACACATTCCATCCACAATAACCCAGGCTCTCCTGTTCATTTGTTTTTCAAAATCAAATCCCCTCCGTGATATTTTTACCAAGTTGTTATTTTCTGACAGAGATTAGACACAACACTCCAGGATTCCTCCCACTCTCATACAGGAGGAGGCCTGAATGCTAATTTCAACAACAACCTTAGCTGTTTCAGGCAGCATATTGTGAACGTCACGTCATCTAGTATTAAAAGTCTTGTTCTTTAATCTTTCTAACAACTCTTAAGTTGCAGAGTTTTCACTTATATTTGCCATCTGAGCAATGCCTTTAGCGAAACAATTTGGAAAATGTCTAAGGGGCAACCTCACTGCTTGAGGGACAGTTTAGGACATACCTATTATATCAGCATCAATGAAATCCTTTGCTGTTCATATTTTGCTTCATGATGTTGGGCTAACTCCCAATGTGCTTTGTGATGTCACCAGGATTCTTTCGGTGTGAGGCATCCTATCGTACTGTGTGTCAGATGGTACCAAATCAGCAGAAAGTACAATTTTAAAAACATCCTATATGTTGTGTCCAACAAACTGGGGACACACTCGGGACTTTAAGTTAAGTTAAATAATTAACTTTGCAAAACTTCCAGCATATTAGTCTAAGTATGAACCTCTGAGAGTGTGTGGGCAGCTGTGCCATCTCTTAGAGCAGGATGAACCAGTTTCAGTGTGAAAGGCTATAGAATGAGACCAACTTAAGCACGGACTCGGGTTGATCTTGCTAGTCCTTATTTGAGGGGAGTAAAAATTTTTCTGAGCTTCAGTTTCCTGGTCTCCTACATGGTGCTCTGGAGAAGAGGTGGCCTTTCGGGGACAGACACACAGATTACCATCAAACTCTAGAATGCTGTCTATTCACTATGAATATTAATTTACTATGAGGTCTTTGGGAAGTCAGAATAAGCTAACAGTATCCTGGAAATAAAGATAATAATGAAAACATCCACATTTACATTTGGCATAAAGGTTAAATTGCTAAGTGGTTTCCATGTTTTCAAAAAGAAGAAATGCTGTCTAGATAGGATTTCCCTCTTTCCATTAGCTTGTATGTCACATAGGCTATACTTGGGCACTCTGGGAGTTTTTATGTCACCCAAATGCTGTATTAACTTATATTTTCTTTTATTATCTGAGACACTCTCACATTCAGACAATGCGTTCTTTGACCTTTTATGAAAAGATGTCCCTACACATGACACTTTTTTGCCTAGTTTGCTGACAGCCAAAAAATTAACACTGATGCTGAATTCATTAATCAAATGCTATTTCAGGACCTATTTATGTTCAAAAACCCCAGATTATACACAGAATCAATACTAGAGGAATCTGCCACGTGTTCTTATGTGAGAATAAGTGTTCCTAATGAAAGAAGAAATTACAAATGATTTAAATTGAAAATTACGGAAGATAAGATATCTCAGAGATACTATGTTATATCTAGCATTACATCTATAGGCAAATATGTGTCATTTTATTCATATGTCAAAAGGGAAATGTTGTTGTTTTAAGCATTTGACTCAATCATTTCCAAAGGAAATATTATTAAACTGGGTGCCAGAAGAGTTACAAGTTCAAGGCCTGATTTAACAACTTAAGAATCTGACCCCATCCCACCCACAAAAAGAGCTGAGTATGTCACGCAGTGGTAGAACACTTGCCTAGTATGTGCAGAGTCCTGGGGTTGATAGCTGGCATAAAGGGGGAAGGGGAATGGGAGGAGGAGGTGCATGAGGAGGAGGAGGAGGAACAGAAGGAAGGTGAGCAGAAGGAGAAAGAGGAAGAGAAGGAAAAAGAGGAGGAGGAGAAGGAGGAAGGTGAGCAGAAGGAGATTAAGGAAGATAAGGAAGAAGAGGAGGCGGAGGCAACACCTATGATGATAATAGCAGCAGCAGCAGCAGCAGTTGATCATGAAATAGAGAAGTAAGGCACACAGATAGAGTCATAGATAACAATATCAGTCCTATAAATATGCCCGAAATACAGACACCAAAAGGATAGTAAATGGTTAAGAATATATTATAAACAATGGCAAAAACTTTCAAGTACATGTGAAATACAAAATTATAAAATCAGTTCAAAGGAAAACAAGAACAAGAACAAACATCTATTTAAAGAAATCAAAATAATACTTAAGCCATCATTTCATACATTTTTATACACACATAAAAATGTGAAAATGACAATGAGTCATTGCATCTATAGAATCTCCCACTAAAGGCAAATAAAATAATCCATAAAATGATGAGCTAGAAAGATGGCTCAGTGGTAAAGAGCACTGGCTGCTCTTCCAAAGGATCAAAGTTGGATTTCCAACATCCAAATGACAGCTCACAAACCTTAATAAACCTTTCCGGCCTCTGAGGGTACAAGGCACACATGTGGAACAGACATACACTCAGAAAAAGCACTCATAGATAAATAAATAATAAAAAATTAACTCCAAAAGTATTAAAAGAAGCTAATTAGCTACCTACCTAAACTTGATTACTATTTCAGAGTAAAAGGGTATTTCAGACAAAGCTTACTATTGAATAGACATATAAATTTATTCATATAAGCGCAAACAATATTGATATTTTGATTAAGATAAAATGGAACCTCAATATTGGTTTACTTGTCTTTTTCTGGTGGCTAGTGAGTTTGAGCACTTCTTCATATGGTTCCTGGCCATTTGTGTTTCATTTTTTGTGAACTATGTGCTCATTACATTGGCCCATTTATTGACTCTGAGTTGATTACTTTTATTTAGTTGTTTTATTTCTTGTATATTCTAGACATTAATCCTCTGTCATGGGTGGCAAATCTTTTCCTAAGTGGACAAGAAATTTGAAAAGGCACTTCAATGAAAGATGAGAGCCAGCTGACTAGTCAATATTAATCAAGGCACGCAAAATTTTAAAACTGGATACAGAAGGCAAGATTATAGCTTCAAGGGTAAGATAGAAGAGAAAGGGAGCTGCAAAGGGAGCTGCAAAGGGAGAGGAGTCAGGATAGAAAAGTAGAAACTGCTCAGAGGGGAGGAAAATGAGTAGAAAAAGTTGACAGGAAAACCAAAAAGAATTGAGAATCAGAAAGGCAACTCAAAGGTATGTAGGAAGCCATCTGAAATTCAAACATGGCTCCCGGAGGGGTACTAGGAAGTATCTAGAGTGAAATTCCACTGCCACAAGATAAGCTAAGAGAGGCCAGTAGCCCTAGTGGTAGTGTTAGACTATCAATATTCACATCACAGAAGAAATGTAAATATAAGCTGTAAGTTTGGTGCCGTAATTTCCTTTGAAAGTGATTCCTCTTGAAACCCAAGCTAGCTTTAGAGAAGAAATCACTACCTTGCGTCACAGATCAGAACTGTCTGACTATAAACTGTCATGAAAAGGAACCTATGCTGGGCCACTAAATTACTCTGAAGAATCACAGAACATGGAACAATCATCATTTAGAAGTCCCTGGGGGAACACTGAGTAGCAGAGAATTGTGAGGCGGAGGCCACAAGTGACAGCCATAAAGGGTAGGAAAGTTAAGCAGCAGAAAGTGGGTCTGCATAAGGCACCCAGTAGGCAGGGCACCTGGCCCCACCCTATGAAGTTCCAGGGGGGCGAATAATTGTTTGCCACCCCATCAGAGTGTGCACATTACATCTGACCCCTAATTTCCCATCTGTATATCTTCCTTCATGCTCTTGCTGCCCAAATCAAGATTCCAGAACCACGCTGTGTGGTAACATACCAAAAAGTAAAGGGAAGGAAAATAGGTTTTGAGAAAATGTAATTTAAAAGCACGTAGTAGTAGTAGTATACTCATGTAAAACAAAAAACAAACATAAAAAACCAAATAAACAGAATGTTAACCCTAAAAGGATAAAATTGTAGTGATCCATTCTATATAGACAGGAGAAAGTCTATCAAGAAGATACAAATGTGAATATAGATGTGCCAAATGTGATTATCACCCAACTTCATAAATCAAAAATAAATAAAATGAGAGAGAGTAAGAGAGAGTGAGAGAGAGAGAGAGAGAGAGAGAGAGAGAGAGAAAGAGAGAGAGTGAGAGAGAGTGAGAGAGAGAGACCCCGTGAATATCACACTGGGTTAGTTCAATACCTATCCCTCACAAATAGATATATCATCGTGTTGACAAAACATCCAACGAAGAAGCAGAAAAGTTACATTATAATATGGATTTAAATGAATTTAAACATCAACAGAATAGTCCACCCAAAAGAATCAAAATTCATATGCCTTTCCAGAGTAAATCAATTTTGGTCCATAAAGCAGGTCCTTTTTATGCACATTTGCATATAATTTTAATTTTAGAGTCTGCATATGAGAGAAAACACATGGTGTTTCCTTTTCTGAATCTGGATCATTATGTCTAACATAATGATTGCCAGTTGTATCCATTTTGATGACAATGTCACTGTTTCCTTCCTTTGTGCTTGCATCAAATTCTATTCTGTGAATGTAACACATGTTCTTCATTCATTCATCTGCTGAAGGGTATCAAGAACGCTTGCACTTCGAAGCATTTTAAGTAGTGCAGCAATGAACAGGATGGGCACTTATCTGGGTGGCATGCTGGTTTAGAGCCCAGGCCTGATATAGGTAGGTTATATAATACTGCTAGTTTAAATTTTTATTATTCTTTTGATGTGTTTTCTGAGTATTTATTAATTTAAAATTTCTATATGGAAGTGTCTTCCTTCCACATATGTCCGTGCACTACAGCTGTGCAATGCCCATGCAGGCTAAAGAGGGAGTAAGATCAAGTGGAAGAGGAATTACAGACAGTTGTGAGCTGCCTAGTGAGTCCTGAGAATGAAACCTAGGTCTTCTACTAGAGCAACAAGTGCACTGAACCCCTGAGCTAACGCTCCAGCCCCTTTTCAAGTATTTGAGTGTGGGTAGAATATTTGTCTATGTATAGAGATAGACATGGTAATGACTCTATTGAATTCCTGAGACAGTCACCTTTAGGTTTTACAGAAGTGTTAGCAGCTCTCCTCCCTCCTCCCCTCTCCACTCCTCTGCATTTCTTCCTTAGTGACTTAGCTCAGCAGACATTTTCTCCTGCCTTTGAATTGATGACCTGGGTGACTTACCAAAAGCATGACTTCTGTGTGTCCCTTTGAATCCTAAAAGTGTCTGAGTTCTGGGTCACCTAAAAGGTAAAATGAGAAGCTGAAATATCTGAACAAAAACTGTTGAGTCAAAATGCAGTTCCTTTTTTTTTCTTCTGTTAACACTCAAGCGAAGATTAATGTCTCTCCATCTATCACTGTCTTATCTCTATCTCTCTCAGTCTTTGTCTCAGTCTCTCTCTCTCTCTCTCTCTCTCTCTCTCTCTCTCTCTCTCTCTCTCTCTCTCTCTCTCTCTCACACACACACACACACACACACACACACACACACACAATTAAATGTTCATTTGGCCTGAATAGAACATTCTTTTTTTTCTGTTATTTTACAGTTAATCGTTGTTTTGGAACCAATTCAGAAAGATTCTCAATCTCAAATAATGAAATTTTTACCTTCCTAAAAAGTAATTAAGTAGCAATTATAACATGAAACATTTGCTTAAAAATCTATACAGCTTGCTTCATTACTATGTCCAGCTTAATTGAAAGGAATTGGCCTATAAATTAAATCCAAAGTTAATTTCTGTAATAACTAAGAATTTTTGTAATCGAGTAGAGAATTTCAATTACTTCTGTGAAATATTTATCTAATTATTTTAGATAATCTAAAATGTTTACATTCTTTCAAACAAAGTAAAAGAAAACAAGTGTAGAAAAAGTATTATACTCTAAAATTCAAATTTATCACTGTGGAGAATGAGGCTGAGTCTCAGAAACTAGAGAGTTATCCCAGCATTCAAGAGGTCCTGGGTTCAATCCTTAGTATTGCATATAGCAACGATGGTAGCACATGTCTGAAGAAAGGAAAAGAAAGAACAAAACAAGAGAGAGAGATTGATGATAGATATTACTACACATACTTAAATTTTTTTGCATTGAATTATGTAAACCATTCAGCAAAGATAGAAGGATATTTGGAGTTTATTGACCAGCTAGCCTATAGCCAAACCAAACTGATGAGCTCAGAGTTCAGTGAGAGAGCCTTCATCAAAATACAAAAGGTGGAGAGAGAGCAATTGAGGAAGACACCTGATTTCAACCTCTGGACTTCGCATGCATAAATGCATGCTCCTACACAAACATGTAACTAACCGGTAGTATTGTAAAAATTTGTATCGGTTCAATTATTAGAACAAGGTCCTGGCAAATATAGAACTGGATGCTGACAGTCATCTATAAGATGGAACACAGGGCCCCCAATGTAGGAGCTAGAAAAAGTACCCAAGGAGCTGAAGGAGTCTGCAACCCTATAGGTGGAACAACAATGTGAACTAATCAGTACCCCCAGAACTCGTGTCTCTAGCTGCATATGTAGCAGAAGATGGCCTAGTTGGCCATCATTGGAAAGAGAGGCCCCTTGGTCTTGCAAACTTTATATGCCCCAGTACAGGAGAAAGCCAGGGCCAAGAAGTGGGAGTGGGTGGGTAGGGGAGCAGGGCAGGGGGGAGGGTATAGGGGACTTTTGGGATAGCATTTGAAATGAAAATGAAGAAAATATCCAAGAAAAAAAAAGAAAAAAAAAAGAACAAGGTCCAAGTGAATACTGTGCTAAATTACCTTGTCATGAGTTATTTCAGCTTTTAGTTTATACTCTAACAGTGATTCTTCATTCTGTTTCACTTTTAAACTTCAAATCTAACATTCTATCACTTGGTGTTATTTTTCCCATTAAAAAAAATCTAATAATTCTGCAAACTTCTTTTTTTTCTGCATATATGTGACTGCTTTGTTCATCTGTAATACACAAGCACATCTCAACAAATAAAAAGTACTTTCATATATTTAATTTTATAGTTCATTTGATACTGTGTGTACTGGCTATTCCATAGTATAGCAAAAGACACAGCTCATCTCAAGCTATTTAAATGGTATCAGTTATAGCTCTTTACCATATTTCTTACTTTTGCTATAGGTTTAAGTATCTTGCAATGTTCTCCCTGCAAATGAAGTAAAGCGTTGGAGGAAGTGTTGAATAGAGAAATAGGTGAGGGAATAAATTCTCCTACTTCTTGTACTCTTCAGTGTTTTATCTCATCTATAAGAAGTAAGTGCAGTGCAGAGACAGTTCTGCTCCTTTTTAAAATTTAATTTAATTTTCTTTTTATGTACTCACTTTACATCCTGCTCACTATCTGCCTCCTGGTCACCCCCTCCCAGAAACTTTCCCTCATTCCCTCTTCTCCTATGAGAGGGTGGGCCCCCCTTCCTCCCTCCCCCCCCCCAGATCTCCCCATCCTGGCACTTCAACTCTCTACAAGGCTGGGCACTTCCTCTCCCACTGAGGCAAGACAAGGCACCCAGCTAGAAGAACATATCCCACATATAACAGCTTTGGGGATAGATTTCACTCCAGTTGTTCAGGACTCACATGAAGACCAAGTGGCACAGCTCCTATATACATATGTGCAAGAAGGCTTAAGTCCAGCCTGTGTATGCTCTTTGGTTGGTCGTTCAGATTCTGAGAGCCCCAAACATCCAGGCCCAACTTGAGCAACCCTTCTTTTGAAGCACAGTAAGTTTGATCTCATTTGTCCCATAAATTACCAAGTTGCCCCATCTAACTCACAAAAATAAACATTTCAACATCCTCTATACACAGAATATCTTAATCACCTCTTTCTGGCTTTTTGACTTACCTGCATGTGACCAGCTCTTCTCACATGAAATGTAGGTGAATTCTAAGTTTCAACATTTATTTCTCCAGCTGCTAGAGAGCAGGAAATTTAACTCCCATTTTCACCTCTCTCGTCCTAACTCTGAGTTTCCACAGTGGCATATTTGCTCTCATTTCCCCTACTACTGTCCAGGGCTACAAGCTACTAGAACTTACCTAGCTTGGAAGAAAACTGAAGTTCCCAAGAAGTGTACCAACATGATGAATCGCAAGGATAGTTCTGCATGCTCCATTCACCTTTCACTTGATACTCGTGGAAATATGCACGCACGCACACACACACACACACACACACACACACACACACACACACACACACACACACAGTCTCTGGGCATATGATGCTCAATATTGATTTTTAATTTGACAGGATGTTCACCTTAGAGTCAAATTTCTGAACATGAGTCTGAAGAATTACCTAGATTAAATCATCTAGATTAGATGACTTGAGATGGGAGGAATTACTTTAAATACAGACAATACCTTACAATGGCCTGTGGTCTAGGACTGTGTAAGAAGAAAACTGTTATGTGAGCATCAGGATTTATCACTTTCTGCTTCCCCACTGTGGAGACGATGTGACCAGCTGCTTCCTGGCCCTGCTGCCGCATCGTTCCTCTCAGACACTTTGTCACAGCAATGAGCCAAGACACTCATAAAGTGTCTAAAATTTTCCATCCATAAAATAAAAATGTTAAAAGTGCCTCAGAGGATGGTAATTAGGAAAATTTTTAAAATCTTGTATAAATTCATCAGCAAGTTATTGGCTTAAGGTCTCTAAATGACACCTATTATAAGTTTTAAAAGGACAAAATTAATAAGCATGGGTGTACCTTAATAACAATTACCACAGGACATGTTCATCAAGCACTTGTGCCTCCATGCTGACGTTCCTGTGTTGAATTCTCATCTTCATTAAACCCATAGGCCATTCTGAGGGGTGTTTACTGTGTCAGTGATAAAATTTTTAAAATGTGCATTACCTTTACAAAATCCTCTCATGAAAAGTCATACTCAGTAGTACTTTAGCACAAACTTACCTTGCACTTAACATGTGCTCGCCATGCAAACTGAGAAGCTTGAAGAACTGGGAATGTTGCATTGCATATGTCATCCAATGACCAGATGTTTGGTGGGGAATTGATTCATTATTATTATTATTATTATTATTATTATATTTTCTTTATATACATTTCAAATACTATCCCTAAAGTTCCCTATATCCTTCCTCTGCCCTGCTCCCCTACCCACCCACCCCCGCTTCCTGGCCCTGGCATTCCCATGTATTGGGGAATATAAAGTTTGCAATACCAAGGGGCCTCTCTTCCCAGTGATGGCTGACTAGGCCATCTTCTGCTACATATGCAACTAGAGACATGAGCTCTGGGGGTACTGGTTAGTTCATATTGTTGTTCCACCTATAGGGTTGCAGACCCCTTCAGCTCCTTGGGTACTTTCTCTAGCTTCTCCATTGGGGGCCCTGTGTTCCATCTTATAGATGACTGTGAGCATCCACTTCTGTATTTGCCAGGCACTGGCATAGCCTCATATGAAACAGCTATAACAGGGTCCCTTCAGCAAAATATTTCTGGCATTATGCAATAGTGTCTGGGTTTGGTGGCTGATTATGGGATTTATCCCCAGGTGGGGTAGTCTCTGGATCGTCCATCCTTTTGTCTTAGCTCCATACTTTGTCTCTGTAACTCCTTTCATGGGTATTTTGTTCCCTATTCTAAGGAGGAATGAAGTATCCACCCATTGGTCTTCCCTCTTCTTGATTTTCTTGTGTTTTGCAAATTGTATCTTGGGTGGTCTATGATTCTGGGCTAATATCCACTTATCAGTGAGTGCATATCTATCCTCAAGATACATCCATTTGTCCAAGAATTTCACAAATTCATTGGTTTTAATTGCTGAGTAGTACTCAATTGTGTAAATGTACCACACTTTCTGTATCCATTCTTCTGTTGAGGGACATCGGGGTTCTTTCCAGCTTCTGGCTATTATAAATAAGGCTGCTATGAACATAGTGGAGCATGTGTTCTCATTACCAGTTGGAACTTCTATTTAAAAAAGAGAGAGAGATTTTTGAATGGGAAATGTTCACACAGAAAATTTATAACTTGAGGTAATGGTGTACAGTGAAGGTATTGGAAATGATCACTATGGTGAAGCTAATTAACAAATCCATCACCTGAGACAGCTACATTTCTCTCATCTTCATTTGTAGGAAGTAACTAAAAACATAAGATTGATCTTAGCTCTTAGGTTTTGTTTTTTTTTTTTTTTTTTGGTGGGGGGTTGGTTTCGAGACAGGGTTTCTCTGTGTAGCCCTGCCTGGCTGTCCTGTAAGTCAAGCTGGCTTCAAACTCAGAAATCCTTCTGCCTCTGTCTCCCAAGAGCTGTGAATAAAGGCGTGTGCCACCACTGCCATTCTTAGCAGTTTTAAACATGTGATACAATACTGTTAACTTACGTTTAAGGTTGTATACTGCATCTCCAGAATGTATTATATATAAATTGATATATAACAATCATACATATACATAGTAATTAAAACCAAAAAGAGAAAAGTTAAGTAGAGATGGGAATGAGGACGAAAATGAAATTTATAAATTGTTAGAGGGAATGTAAAGGGGATGCCAATTATAAATATTCTTGCCAAAGCAGTGAAAATTAGCATGCTATATAATCCAACAATAATACTTCTGGGTCAATATCCAAAGTAAATAAATTGTGGATCAGAAGAGATAATCACATCCCATCGACAACACACTCTGTTAACAATATTCAGGATATGCAAACAAACTAAATGTCTAACAGGCAAGTGAATTGTAATATGATGTGTGTATGTTTGTGTGTATGTATTTTCATGTGTCTGTGAATGTGTACACATGCATGCATGACACATGGGTTTGCATAATACATATGGATATATATATATATATATATATATATCTGTGTGTGTGTCTTGGAATACTCTTCAGGAATCAGAATGAAATCCTAGCATCTGCTAAAAGTTGAGTGAATCCTATGTTAAGTAAAATCAGCCCAATATAGACAAATAATGCATGATCTCTCATATAGAATCTAAAACAGTCAAGCTAATAGTTTCAGACAATTAAAGCGATGTTTCCCAGGGTTGTAAGAGAAGAAAATGTTATGATATTCGTCAAAGGAGATGAAATTTCCACTCTACAAGATATCATGTTTTCATTATATTGTATTTTTAGACAAAAATTAAATATTTAAAATAGACTTGAGAGTTTACAAGTACATGGAGTCATGTTAGATTCCCCATAAATGATCAAATCTATTTAAAGATGAACTATTTATTGGCCATCTGCACAGGTCTGTTAGAGGGTTTTCTTCCAAGGGCTTCCACCACACCATTTTCTTGGAGGATTTTAATTTTAGTCTAAAGAATCAATAATCTCTTCTATTTGGTCACTCATTTGCAATCTGCCCTCTTATAGTTTCCATGTGTTCCATTTTTAGGGATTTGATTAAAACCTTCTGAAATCTTTCTTGCCCCCTCTTGTAAGGTCATAAAGACACTCAATCCCAGAATACACTATAGCATACCTCCTAGAACCATGCAGAAAATGGAAACATCACTTAGGAATGTTGAAATGATCAGCATGCTAGCCATTTTTAAAGTATGAATGGCTGTGGATTGTCTGGTGGTGAAGTATATGTTATCTGCCCTTTGTGTATCCTCTCTCATGATACCCTGAGTGGCTGGCAGAGAAGCTTGAGCATCGGGATATAGAAGTCCTGGGATTCCTCTAAGTTGTTCGAGGCCATCTGAAGTCATTCGGGATGATTCCACACAACTGTTTTTGACAAAATAAACCTGGATTATTTTTTGTACAGTATACCCTTATCACAGTTTTACTCCCCTCTACCCCTAGTTGCTTCCAGTCTTTCCTCTGACCTGGATCCACACCCTTTCTCTCTCTCCTTGCAAAGCAATTAGCCATATAAGGATTAATAATCAAATAATATAAATAAAAATGAAACAAAATGCAATATAACAAATCAACCAAGCAAGATAAAGAGCCAAGGAAAAAGCAAACTAAATGTATATAGATGCAGACACACACACACACACACACACACACACACACACACACGGCTCCCTAAAATCTCATAATATATTCACAAAGAATCTGTATTTCTTTTAAACTTCTCTGACTTAACTAACTTTATGAGACAAGGAATTTCCAAAGACACCATTGAGTTTGTTTTGTGTTAGCCATTAACTGCTGGGCATGGAGCTCACACTTGAGCGTAGTTTATTTTTTCCAGTAACACTCACTTGAAGAGATTAAATTTTCATTTGCAAATGTTTATCAATTATAGAAGGCTTCTTGGATGGATCATGTGTCCACTTCTTTCATCTCTAGTACCTCGATCTGGTGCAGACTGGTGCATACCCTGTGCCTGCTGCCTCAGTTTCTGTGAGGTCATATGTGTACCAGCCCTATTCTGCTTAGACACATTGATTCCTTGGAGTTCCCTATCCTCTCTGGCTTTTACACTCTTTCTGCCTCCTCCTCATCAGAACTCTGAGCCTTGAGAGAAGGGGTTTTCTGGTGATATCCCTTTTAGGACTAAATGATGCAAAGTCTCCCATTCTCTGCATATTGTCTAGCTGTGGGTCTCTGTTCCAATGTACTTCAGGAGGAAGCTTCTCTGATGATGGCTGAGCAAAGCACAGACTTATGGTCATAGCAGATTGTTGTTAAAAGTCACTTTGCTGCTGCATTTCTTTAGTAGTACCATAGAATTTTACTTTCCCAAGGTCCCTGGGCTATCCATTCTCAGGTTCTTGGCCATTGAAGCACTGTTGGGTATGGGTTCCATCTCACTGGGTAAGCCTTGACTCAGATCAGATATTGGTTGGTTACTCCCATAAACTTGGTATCACCATTTCACCAGTGTATCTTGCAGGCAGAATACCATTAAAGATCAAAGGGTTTCTAAGTGGGTTGGTACTTATCTTTCTCCTTTGGTAGTGTGCAGAGCATCTTCCAGTACCAAGAATATTAGCTTGTAGCAGTAAAGGCTCTAGGTAGGCACCAGGTTGACTTATCCATGTTCAATGAGTCATGTATGTATTGTCTTCAGCAAATAGGGCTTTACTAAAGTCTCTGGAAGCAACACCAATACATACAGTAATTTATTTTTCATTTTTTTAAAAAAAAATGTCACAGAACATTGTTTTATATTTTCAAGTTTGCCCCTAACATGATTAGGATCAACTCAAAGCTTTTAGGAAGTGTATGTGAACAGACATAAGCAGTAGTTTGATTAGGTATCCAAACAAGAAGCATTAATTTGCTGGTGTTGATACAGTGCTGTCTTAAATATCCAATATAGGCAAGCATTCAGTACAATAACCTAGAATAATTATCGTGTCTCCTCTCTCATATGGTAGTGAAGTGGCTAACACCTACAGTTAATTAACTAGGGTAATTATCTACAGCACTCTGAACACAACTAAAGTGTTAAAAATAAAATCTCCTTCCTCTTTTAAAATTGGTAAGCATCTGTTATGATTAATGGCGACTTGACTTTTTTTGTCATTGTGTTCTAAAGTCATAAAAGCAAGAAAGGAGTCTTTGCAGAAGCGATTGCTTGTATCGAGAGTAACATCCACTGCTCTTTACCTTTTGGGCATTTTGTTTTGTTTTGTATTGTTTTAAAGTGATATTCACTTTTAAGAAACAGTATAAAACTATAGACAGAAGCAAAGACTAGACTAGACGAAGAAGAATCAGACTTCAACGTCCCCTTTCTTATCTCTGGAACAAGCTAGAGGACATAGAACCATTGAAGCAGTGCTTGTGGTAGCACTGAATATCAGACTACAGTACCCAGCACCTATCTCCCCATCATGTCAAGGGCTATTGCCAAATGTGACAGTGGAACTTGGAATGAGAAATTTTACCACATAGACTCATCTCTTTGAGCACTTGGTCCTAAGTTGGAAGCACTGTATAGAGAGATTTGGGAGGTAGAGCCTTGATGGAGGAATCATGTAACTGGGCATGGCCTTTGAGACTATATAGCTTTACCATACGCTTGTTTCTTTGTGCTTCCTACTCATTGCAAAAGATGTGATTATTCGACTTCCTGTTTCTGTCCCCAGCTGCTATACCTCCCTGTCATATATGGTGCTCAGGAATCATAAGCAGCAATGAACTCTTCCTTCTACAAGTTGCTTGGTCATTTTGTTTTACCATGGCAACAGAAAGCTACCCAATACAGTGGGCTTCTCTAACTCTCCATTGCTGACCCATGAAAGTTGAGTCACATAATCTTGAAGACTTAGGCTTCCAGTATGAACTAGAAAATGACTATCAACATGTGGAATTTGTTGAGGATTATACAAAAGGAAAAATACCCTCATCTACAGGGATATTTAAGGCCATAAGAAGAAGCAGGAAAGAACTATACTGTGGACAGGATGTCAGTATCCACCAGTGAACAGAGGAAGGCATGAAAAAACACACAGGGGGAAATGGAGATGAGGAATCTAAGGAAAAAGAATCAGTAGTAAACTAGGAGTTCATCTTCTCAGACTGACAGCAGCAAACCACTCAACAGTGTACTGACTCAGGAAAAACTGAGAAAATGAAAACACATTTGAAACTTACTACAATTAACAAATGATTTTCAAGAGTGCTGCTTCTGCCTGTACTGTCTTAACCCTGAGGGTGGGGACCCTTCTTTCTAAAACACCAGTAAAGACCCTTGAGTGAAGCTGCTGGACAAAAAAGAAGAAGGGTGTTTTATAGAGTCTTATTTCGTTTCATTTAAAGATGAACATTTACTAACAAAAGTGCTAGGCTGTAGTTCAGTGGTCTGTGTTCATATGGTATGAAAACCATGGGTGAGAGAAGGAATAAACTTCCTTTGTCATGGAGGCAATATTTCCTCATCTAATTACATGCCAGGGAACAAAAAAAAATGCTTGCTCTGCCATCTTCAATAAACTTTTTATTAAATTAATTCATTTTTACACTACATATTCCACTCACTGCCCCACTCTGATCCACCCTCTGATTGCTCCACATCCCACACCTCCTACCCACCACCCCTGTCTCCACATGGATGTCCCCACCCACCACCTCACCTGACATATAAACTCCCTGGGGTCTCCAGTCTCTTGAGAGTTAGGTGCATCTCCTCTGAATGAACACAGACCTGGAAGTCATCTACTGTATATGTGTTGGGGGCCTCATATCAGCTGGTATATGCTGTCTGTTTGGTGGTCCAGTGTTTGAGAGATCTGAGGGGTCCAGATTAATTGAGACTGCTGGTCCTTCTACAGGTTTACCCTTCTCTTTAGCTTCTTTCAGCCTTCCATTGGTTGGGTACAAATATTTTTGTCTGACTCTTTCAGCTGCTTGTTGGGTCTTTAAAAGGGCAGTCATAATAGGTCCCTTTTGTGAGTGCTCCATAGCTTCAATAATACTGTCAGGCCTTGGGACCTCCCCTTGAACTGGATCCCACTTTGAGCCTGTCGCTGGACCTTCTTTTCCCCAGGCTCCTTTCCATTTGCATCCTTTTAATTCTTCCAGACAGGAACAATTATGGGTCAGAGATGTGACTGTAGGATAGCAACCCCATTCCTCACTTGATGCACAATCTTCCTACTGGAAGTGGGCTCTACAGGTTTCCTCTCCCTACTGTTGGACATTTCATCTAAGGTCCCTCTCTTTGATTCTGAGAGTCTCTCACCTCCCAGGTCTCTGGGGCATTCTGGAGGGTCCCCACAACCTCCTATTTCCTGAGGTTGCCTGTTTCCATTCTTTCTGCTGGCCCTCAGGTCTTCAGTCCTTTTCTCTCACCCAATATCAGATCAGGTTCCAATGCCCCCTTCTCCCCTGTCTACTTTCCCTCCCAAGTACCTCCCTCCCTCCCTCCCTCCCTCCCTCCCTCCCCATTTGTGATTGCTTTCTTCTCTCTCCCTAGTGGGACTGAGGCATCCTCACTTGGGCACTTCAGCTTGTTGACCTTTTTGAGTTCTATGGACTGTATTTTGGGTATTTTCTACTTTTTTGGCTAATATTCACTTATTAGTGAGTACATAAAAGCAAAACGCTTATGAATGTCCTACAGTGGGCATTCATATGAGCCCATTGAGAGCAGATGGTTCTGTAGAATAATGAAGGGGTAAGAGTAGGAAGTAAGGTGACAAAGGTCCATGTCACACAAAGCTTCCACTGCATCAATATCTGAGAATTCTTATTTTGGAAATGTGAAGAATCAAGTTTGTGGGGCCTGGGGATGGTGAGCTTTGAGAATATAATCTGTTTTACAGTCATGGGCATTAACTTATGAAAAAGGAAGCAAGCAGTTTCAGCATATCAGGAACAGGCCCCAGAGGTGACTAGTCCAGCTACAGTTTATAGACTAAGGAAAAAGCTAGGAAAGGGTTTTGAATTGAGCTCATCTTTTTATTCTGTCTGCCTAACACAGTTCCTGCATTGAGGGTTCTAGTGCACAAGTTATGCTGTCCAGATCACCTTCATCATTCCTGGCCAAAGAATCAGACATCCTTGTGTTTGCAGGCCTTTTCTTTGTCTGCCTGACTGGTCCCTATCTCCTGTTCTCATTAGTATTCTCTAAGTTATGAACATTGCTTATATGTGAAAAATACCTCTCTTGTCAACTACTTTTATCATAATTATAATATAATAATGTCCATACTTGAAATTTATAGTGGACTAGGTGGACTGATGGTTATCTTTTTGAAGGTAATATTAAATAAAAGCATGTGTGAGTTTACTTGGTATCATGGCTAAATAAAAAACATCAGAGACAATGTTCAAAGTTTAAAAGAGTAAATGTTGAACTTTCAACATGGGATTTCAATTTATGTATCTAAGCAAAGGTTATGCTTTCTTGCTCTTATAAATGCCAGTCAAATTCAATATTTGGACAGGATGGGAAACCTCATATCCTTCATTTTTTCTTAGTTATTATTCTTACAGTACCCAAAATCACCCAAGTTCATAATCAAAGAAATCAAGCATTAAATGCCCAGTGGTGTGTAAATATGAAAAGCAATGGTTTCATTTTCAATGACCTCATATAAACAAAAGCAATGATTTTTATTGTGTGATTTGTGATGTGATGTTTATTTAAGTTAGAGAGTTCTGAGATGTGTTTCTTTGTAGCATAATAGTATCTGATTAGAGAAAATTACTTGGTTGATTTTCCCAGGGAAAGGACAAAGGAAGCTGATTATCCTCTCCTTAGATTAGTAAATTAAAACAGCTAAATGCTATAGAGACTGAGGTAATGTCTCGAGTGAATTAATGGCTAAGAAAATCAATACACTATAACTTTCCAAGCGGTGGCAAGATGTAATTTAAAGCTACAGAAGAACCAAGTTGCTTTGCATAGAATTTTTCTCAGAACAAGAATGCCCCTGAAATATTCATTTCACATTTTTCCATCTCATTATTTAATACTTGTAAACCAATATAACAGTACTTCATCTAATTGTGGGTTTTTTTTTTCATACAGTATTGTAACAGAAATGAGCTCTCTGGAATGTTGCCTAGAAAGTTTGTGGTAACAAACAAAGCAATGAAAATTTCTTTACAGTAAGTTAAAGAGTGGCTATAGATTAATTTTTAGTGGGAAATGTAAAGAAATACTGTTGTAACTGGACAAAATGATTATATCTGATGAATAACACTACAGTAACATTTTATGAATTAGATCTATTATAACAGTTCAGGGAAATAAGTGTTGACCTAGAGTGAGCCTGTAAGAAATAAATCTATGAGAATGTTTTATATGCTAATTATTATTTTATAAAGTAAATAGAGTAGACGCCAAGAAGTTTCCATTTTGCACAACCTCTTAATGATTCAAAGTTTGTTTGCTTCATAAGAAATATTTTTTCCTTCTTACCTAAGATCTCACATAAGCTTAATGATGTGTGTCTTCAAATACTGTACACTAATTCAGTGATGCTCCCTTTAAAAACCTGAGGTTTTCTTTTGATTTCAGCAGCAATGATTGCATCAGGAAGAGAAAGGATAGTACAGAACAAAGAAAATGCTGTTGTTTGTCTAAAACAGTTGATCTTCCTTATTTTTATACACTTACCACCAACATCTCAAATACTCTAGGACATGCCATTTATCTTTTCAGCCTATGATGGTATTCATTCCTAAAATATAATAGAATCCTATATTTTTGTGTTATTCATTGATATCTGAATAGATTACAGTCCCTAGGGTAGTAGCTAAAATAGGTAAACTGATTATGGAAAGCAAGAAAACATATAGTATAGGTCTCAAACTCTACCTGATAACATCCTTAACATTGGGGTTGGTGGAAGCTAGTGTCCTGTTAAATTAATGCATCCTAAAACGTCCCAATTATCAGATAGAAAGGGGAACAAAAATAACGATTAAAAAGTGGGGCAAAGATATTCCAAGATAATTTGTAATTGTGCTTCAAATATGCAATGTAGTATCCCCATCCAAACGCATTGAAATTCAATCAACCAGCCTTTGTAGAAGGTTAAGTGCAACATCTTGAATTTCTAATTCCATAGATGTTAAGGGACACTTTCTTACAAACACACACACACACACACACACACACAGAGAGAGAGAGAGAGAGAGAGAGAGAGAGAGAGAGAGAGATTCTTAATTATGTGTATGTCTGTGTGTGTGGGTAAGCACATGGGTGCAGGTGCCCTGAGGCTAGAGGTATCATATTCCCTGGAACTGGAGTTAATAGGCTGTTGGTAGTTGCCTGATGTGCTTGTAGGTAACTGAACTCTGATCCTGTGTAATAATAATAATAATAATAATAATAATAATAATAATAATAATAAATATAAAAAAAGCAGTGTAACCTTTTTTTAACCCCTGAGATACCTCTCCAGCAGGGCTGAATGGATGATATTTTTGATGTATACTGAAAATATGATAACAATGATACACCTCGAATAGGACTCGGGATTATTACATTATCATTTGAACTCAACTCTGTTGAAATAAGTGGCAGGAAGGTTTTTTAAAGGCTCTGAAAGGCTCTGGCAGAAAAGTCCTGAAAGACATGAAGGTGGAAAGCTTGTCACTGTGATGAAGCTGTGTGTGCTAATTGGCACCTAGCTTCCCACTGAGACTAAAAGACAAGGCCTTTCTATCATTCTTGATGATTCCATTTAAAAAGGAAGACCAATGTGTTCTAAAGCAGAGCATTCTACGGCTGTAAATCCTGGCAAGAACCTAGGAGAAGAGATATGTCCCAGAAAAAAAAAATTACAGTTGAAAGTCTTCTTAGGTAAAGGTTCTGCAGACAAGAAAACTAGAGGCTTGTGTTCAAAAAATGTCTCTAAAATTTACTGGAGCTGAGGACAGTATTGTATTTGTCTTGGTCAATTCATTTTACAAGACTTTTGATTTAGAACTATAATGTGAACACACACAGAAGGGAGCACAGAGGGGAGAGGAAGGGAGGGAGGGAGGAATAGAGGGAGGGAGGAAGAGAGAAAAGAGAGATAAAAAGAGGGAGAAAAGAGCAAGACATGAGAAAGAGGGAGAGAGAGAGGGAGAGAGAGGGAGAGAGAGGGAGAGAGGGAGAGAGAGGGAGAGAGGGAGAGAGGGAGAGAGAGGGAGAGAGGGAGAGAGAGGGAGAGAGAGAGAGGGAGAGAGAAAGGAGAGGGAGAGAGAGAGGGAGAGAGAGAGGGAGAGAGAGAGAGAGAGAGAGAGGGAGGGAGAGAGAGAGGGAGAGAGAGGGAGAGAGAGAGAGAGAGAGAGAGATCATCTTTAAAGAAAGACCAATTTATTCTGGAATCAAATATGAATCACCATGGTCCAGTGACACAGATTTAGGTTGCCCCAAACATCATGTTCCACTGAGGGAACAGGTTCATGGAGTTTTATAGTAAGGAGATTTGGGGGAAGAAGGAAGTCTTCGTGTGTGACATAGGCTCCCTTGCCTCAGGTAGGCATTACTGGGGATGGGGAAGCTCTAGGGTCCTGCACAGTCATCACACATACTACTCTCTTCCTGACTGTGGCAATCATTTCGTTTGTCTTGTGTCCTTGAACAAGGGATTTCACAGGCAACAGAGGGGTCAGCCTTAGAAACTGTGATTAGAGAAGGAAGTTTAAGACACATGAAGCAATCAGATCACCTGGGTAGCCATGCAAGGTTTGCTACCAAACAACCTGTCTAGTGGTTAGTAGGGCTGTTTTTTCATTGAGAGACAGGAAGGGGTGAACTGTTTAGTTCAGTTGTCCCCCTCCATAAGGTGTTCATGTCTCACTTCATGCTAGGTATCTGGACTGAGGGTTCATGTGTATATATAAGAGCTAATGAATCATAAGCAATTTCCAAACCTATATATTAGGTTAATATATAAAATAAGAAAGATGGCAAGAAATCTAGACAAAATCATTGCCCCTAAACACTCTAGGCACTTCTGGTCTCTATCCAAGACAGAGCTACAAACAAAACCAAGAATATTTCTGACAACTGGCCAGGTCAGGGCTGATACTGAGAATCAAGAGCCAGGGCTGTTTTTGAGATCCATCCCTTAAAACTATCTAATCAGTTTCTTTATCCTGTTCTCAACAGGAACAGAGCAAAGAAAACTGTAAATCCAGGAACTTTCTGTGCACCGGTAGAAACATCAGATAGGTAGATCACAGTATGATGCAGAGCTATCAACTATAAGTTTCAGATGTTATCAGAAGGGTTTCTGTTGATATAAGGGAAATGTCTAGAATTTACCTAATAACCAAAAGTATATTAGGTCACATGTATAGGTGGGCAATAACTATTTAATGGCTAAAAGAGCCCAAAATAGTTTTTCTCTGGACCTGAAGCATTCCACCCTGACCAGGATCACTAAAATTCTAGTTAGTCAATATGCTTTACAGAATGTTTATTGTGAGTGTGGCTTTTCTGTGAGATTTTAGTTAATAGAAAAAGAAGGGCTACAAAATAACTGCATTTGAAAGTAACCCACAAATTTGTGCATGAAAGAAGGAGGGAAAAAACATGGTGTTTGGTTAAAAGTATTGGCAAGACTCTCACAAGTGTGTAACAAAAGTGTGGCCTTCCACAACATACAGCTTGTAAATTACAATTGAGTATGCTGTTCACGAGGCTACTTAAGACACCTTAATTCCTTGGGAGGCAGAGGCAGGCAGATTTCTAAGTTCGAGGCCAGCCTGGTCTACAGAGTGAGTCCAGGACAGCCGGGGCTACACAAAGAAACCCTGTCTTGAAAAAACAAACAAACAAAAAACCCCAAAAAACAAAAAACAAAACAAACAACAACAAAAAAAAAAACCTTAATTCCAACTGGCTTAGAAAACTGAATTTTATGTCATAAAGTCTACATCTATGTTTTAACCCATTTATGTATGTATGTATTTATTTGGTGTATGTAGGTACAGGATGTTCATATGCACCAAGATGTGAACATGGAGGACAGAGGACACCCAGTGGGAGTCACTGTCTCCTTCTACTACTAGAGTCCCATAGGTTGAACATGAGTCTTGTCATTTGTCGGCATTTTCCTTTAAATAGCTGATCACCATTTATATTATTTATTTATTTATTTATTTATTTATTATTTATTTGTATTTTATTCTGACAGGAACAGAGGAGTGTTCTTCCTTTTCTTACCTGAATAATTATCAGTGTTAATAGTAACATTATAACCCCTTGTTTGCTTTCTTTTGGTTTAGTTTAAACCTATTTTGTTAAGAAATAAGCATAAATAAAAACTAGAATGTTTTCATTCATTGAGAACTGATGCAATTTTTGCTGAATGCTGGCTTTGTTGTTTTAAAACGTGTTACTGTTATTTAATACACCTGTTTTATATAAAATCAAACTTCTCCCTTAGAAACATTTTAAATTTATAAGTACAAATACGAAATACTTTTTTGATATAATTTTTTGATATAATTTTTGATATAGGGAAACAATTGAATCACAACAAGGATAGTGATTATGATAGTAATCATAGTGTCAGATGATTAGAGGTGGTTTGGATTAAAAAGAAAACCTATTTCTTCACATACTCCTGCCCACAATGATTTGACTAATACCCTTCTACTTTATTAGAGAAAGTGAATGTGTTTAACAAGGTTCGTGATAATAGTAATTGACGCCAGTAAAAAATCAGAACCTGAAGGAAAGAAATATTGAAGTAAAAGGTATACTACAGGATTTTTAAAATGGTGAACATGTTTATGCTCCCAAAGATACAGGAAAAAGAATACTAAAGAGAGACAGAGAAAAACAAAATGAAACAAAACAAAACTAAGTGGACCAGAAAGAAAGCCCCACAGCAATCATGGATACAGGAGTATTGAGGCATCTGATGGACTGTGGTAACAAAAAGCCTTTATTATTAAATGCTAATGATGAAGTCACTGAATAGAGAAATCCCTTCCAATTTGCATCACTAAATTGTTTCATGCTCTGTGAAAAATTAAAGTAGAATACGAATCAAGCAAGAGAAGCAGAAACAGAATTTGTCGTCTCTCTAGTAGATATTAGTGATCAAGAAAGTCCTCCCTGAGAGTTAGTATCTAAAACACTGCATGAAGAAGTGCCATTTAAATCCTTACTGTCAATATGATTTTAAAACTTAAAACAATTAGCTAATATAAACTACATTTGTAACCTTGAGTTAGTACCTGGATACTCAACCCTCTTGTTCTAGGCCTCAAAGAAGCAGTATGTGGAACTCCTCTCAAAGCTTGTACAGCACTAAACCTAGATATTAGTTAAGAGATATTTTCTACAACAATGAGACCCAGAGTTCAGCCACATTAGCTGTGTAACAAGCCTTGATTCCTACAGATGCGTTCTTCCAGCTCTGAGGAATCGGGTGCTCTCTTCTGCTTGGTGAGTATGCACCATCACACATACATGTACACAGACACACACACACACACACACACACACCTACTTGCACACAAACATATACACACACTAAAAATAAATAAATTATTTTTTTAAAGAAAAAGCAGAAGGGTTGGACAAGGAGAGCAAAAGAGCCAATAACAAAGATATTGTATTCTCCCCCTGTAATTATCAAACACTGGCTAGAAAATCCAGCACGATTAACGTTTCTAAAGTTATAAATGAGAAAACTTACAAAATAAGCAACCAAGAAGTCACTAAAACAAGTCAAAATACACTTTTCAAACTTAATAAATATTTTCTATACACAGACAAACTTTAGAAAAACAAAAGTTACAGATAGTCAGTGAATCTAACAATAAAGCAATAATTTCTGACAACCTAAGTTAGACAGAAAATAGCTTAGAGGGAATCATCAGAAAAGCAGAAAGGGTGGTGGGAGGCCAGCAAAGGGGAAGAGAGTAAAACACAGAGGACATGGAGAGTTCTAACTACATCAAACTGGAGATTCAGGACAGAAGAGGGAGACAAACGGTGCCCAAACAGTAGCTACACTGTCTCTAGAAGGAAGAACTAATATAAATCTCCAGATACCACAATAAATCTCATTCAGGGTGAGGCAAATAAAACAAGACTATCTTCAAATGTTTAAAAAACATGAAAATGTAATTATATACATCATGAACCAACTTACTCTGAAAAGTATTGCAAGAATTTGACCAGTGTCTGAACAACAGCTAAAGCTCATGTTGAGAGGGAGAGGGCTATGCCAGAAAGATGTTGGACAAGAACTTCATAGAAACTCACAAATTTCACCATTAATCTAAATGTGTGTAGAGTGCATACAATAAAAACAAAGCTTCTATTCTCAGAGACACTGGATATCCCAACTGATACTCAAAATTGAAAATTGTTGAAACTGTCAGGGAAAAAGCATATCTCACAGATATTAAATATATCAGTGGGCTGTGAAGCAACCAAATATGAGCAAAAGAAAAAAATGTAGAGTAGGGAATAGTTCTCAGTAAAGCATTGTTTGTTGTTGTTTCTTTGTTTGATTGATTAAAAGAATTAATTGTAAGGCAAAAAAAAAAGTGGACCTTGCAACAGAAAGCATATAATCTAGATATCTGAATACAATATATATGTATTTTGTGCACCCGAGAGAGAGAGTACCAAGTCATGCTCTTAGAGTCCAGATCATGAAGGGTGCCATAATTTTAGTAATGTCCTTTAGAGCCTCACGTGGCCTAAAGGTAGAGAGAAAGATCCAGGCCCCATCCAGACTGTAGAGTCAATTAGGAAAATTCTTAATATGAGATGATGACGCTGGGCAAAGGGAGTCTTCAGAACAGATATATACCTAAATGTGTTGCCAGGAAAAGCTCTGCCTTGAGAACCATCACTGACTCAAGAGAAATAGAAAAGACCGTTTTTAAGAATTGGTGACACTGTGTTGGATTTCAGGATAATTTACACCCTGAATCCACATCGCCCTAGAGATCTGATCTGGGCCAAGTGTATAAACAGTGAAAATTATCTCTGGAAAGGACTGTTTCTTAATGTCTACCAGAAGCTATGTAAATCTGCACTAAAGAAATGTGCTTCCCAATTTCCAGTGTGCATCAGGGAGTTTCTGCCTGTAAACTTCCAAGAAAAATGACTTCAGGTTTTTACTAAAGCATAAAACACTGAAGCTTAGTTAACAAGATAGCACCCTCAGACAAACAGAGACCAAATGCTAGAATCGTCATACAGAACACAAATAACTATACTTCAAATGTTTAGATAGATGATGGATAGAGAATATATAGGGCAAGAGCCTATAAAAGTTGATCTGGGGTAAGTTTCTCCTAAGAATACTTACTGCTTGCAGAGGCAATGGCCACTAAAACCTGAGATTCCCTCCCTGGTGTACTGGCCTGTTACCATGGACTCTGTCACCTTTGACTGTTCAGCAGCATAACAGGGAAGGGATTAGGTGCCCATTTCTTCCTGATGGGTATAATGAGGCCTTTTGTTCCCAAATCATATTGCTTGCATAAGTCTAACCTCCTAGGAAAATCAAAGGGTATACTAGAAGAGTAATATCTATGGGTATTTTGATTTGGTCTTACATATACACGTACTCATATATTTCTCTCTGTATATTTTTCCATATATACCAGATTAACAATATTAGGTACAGAAAGCTATACTCTCTCATCACACTCATCACATTCAGCCTCAGATAGTTGAACAATCGTGAAATAAACAATATGGCCCTAGATGTCCTGTAGCAATGGAAATTATAACTTACTGTGGGAATAAGAAACTATTATCATTGCTAAAATGTAGTTATATATTTATAAAAAGGAAGTAAGACCCCAGAGGGCACATAGTATCATATTTACCCTGATACACAGAACTGAATAAAAGATTTTCTTAACCTTAGTTTTGAGGTCTCTGTGGATTTGGTAATTTAAGCTGTGTTTAGCAAGGACTGGCATGACCCTTACATACCCCAAGACACAGACACAGACTTAGACACAGACACAGACACAGACACAGACACAGACACAGACACAGACACAGACACAGACACAGACACAGACACAGACACAGACACAGACACAGACACAGACACAGACACAGACAGTCTCAGCCTTACTCCCCAAGACCTTTCTTTGCCTTTCCCTATATGATGTCACTACTTGAAGATCATACACTGGGGATTTTGTTTTACTAGATTTTATACCCCTCCCAGTCCATGCTCTGACTGTTTCCCATCCACCCTCCTCACCTCACCCCTGTTTCAACGAGGATGTCCCCATCCCGCCATGCCCACCCCACCAGACCTCTAAACTCCCTGGAGCCTCCAGACTCTTGAGGGTTAGACACACCTATGACGGAGCCCAGACCTGGCAGTCCTCTGCAGTATATGTGTTGGGGGCCTCAGATCAGCTGGTATATGCTGCCTGATTGGTAGTCCACTATTTGAGAGATCTCAGGGGTCCAGATTAACTAAGACCGCTGGTCCTTCTACAGGGTTGCTCCCCTCCTCAGGTTCTTCCAGCTTTTCCCTAATTCAACCACAGGGGTCAGCAGCTTCTGTCCATTGTTTGGGTGTCAATATCTGCATCTGACTCTTTCAGCTGCTTGTTGGATCTTTCAGAGGGCAGTCATGATAGGCCCCTTTATGTGAGCACACCATAGCCTCAGTAATAGTGTCAGACCTTGGAGCCTCCCCTTGAGCTGGATCCCATTTTGGGCCTGTCTCTGGACCTTCCTTTCCTCGGGCTCCTCTCCACTTCCATCCCTGTAATTCTTTCACACAGGAACAATTATGGGTCAGAGATTTGACTGTGGATGGCAACTCCATCCCTCATTTGATGTCCATCTTTCAGCTGAAGGTGGGCTCTACAAGTTCCCTCTCCCTACTGTATGGCATTTCATCTAAGGTCTGTCTCTCTGAGGCATGAGAGTCTCTTGTCTTCCAGGTCTCTGGTACATTCTGGAGGGTCCCTCCAACCTCCTACTCCCTGAGAGGTTGCCCATTTCCATTCTTTCAGTTGGCCCTCAGGACTTCAGTCCTTTTCTGACACCCAATATCACATCATGTTCTCCTCTTCCCCACCTCTCTCATTCCCCCCTTGTGATTAAGTTCTTCTCCCTCCCAAGTGGGACTGAGGCATCCTCACTTGAGCCCCTCAGTTTGTTGTGGATGGTATCTTGAGTATTCTGTGTGCTAAACAAACTGAAGAAATTGTTTCACCTCCCTCATCCATATATCAAACTTGAATTTAGCTTTCTATTAGCAATTTCAATTAACAGTTACATTTCAAGAGCTATAAAGTGAGCCTTCTGGAGAGGCTCTTGGTCTTGCGAAGATTATATGCCTCAGCACAGGGGAATGCCAGGGCCAAGAAGCAGGAGTGGGTGGGTTGGAAAGCAGGGCAGAGGGGGAGGGGAGTATAGGGGACTTTCAGAGAGGAAACTAGGGAAGGGGATAGCATTTGAAATGTAAATGAAGAATATATCCAAAAAAATTAACATTAAAAAAATATAAGACAAATCAAAAAAGAAAGAAAGAAAGAAAGAAAGAAACAAAGAAAGAAACAAAGAAAGAAACAAAGAAAGAAACAAAGAAAGAAACAAAGAAAGAAAGAAAAAGTGAGCCTTCCAGTTACTATCAGTGCCTGGAGAAGATCCTCTGCCAAAGGGCTCCATATCCAAATAGCACCTGAGGAGAACAAGCCTGCCAGGAGCACAGACAGGCCTGTGAGCTTAGGTAGGATGATCACTGCTGCTCAGAGGAATCTGCCCAGACCTGTCAGGATACAGGAACCAATGAGCTGCATGGGATAGGAGTCTTCCAGTTTCCCCTCTGCACACAGAGCTGATGCTGTGCCCCAAAGTTACATACACAAATACCGCCAGGAGAGAGCTGGTTTCCCAGGAGTGCCTACATGCCTGTGAGCACATGTAAGACCACCACATCTCTTCAAATTCCTGGACAAAGAGGGACCCTCACAGAGCAATCAGAACATAGATCAGCTGGGGACAGGATCCTTCTGGTCTCTGTGTATACACCAGAACTGACCCTATACCACAGCTCTCCATACCTAAATTCCTTCTAGAGAGAATTGGTCTCCCAGGATTATTGACACACAGGCTTGCAGCAGAGACAAGCCAAAGTCAGAGACAGCAAGATCAGCTAACACCAGAGATAACCAAAGAATTGACAAATGGGACCTCATAAAACTACAAAGCTTCTGTAAGGCAAAGGGCGTTGTCAATAGGACAAAATGGCAACCAAGAAATTGGGAAAAGATCTTTTTACCAACCCTACATCTAATTGAGGTCTAATATCCAATATAAACAAAAAACTCAAGAAGTTAGACTCCAGAGAACCAAATAACCCTACTAAAAAATTGGGTTCAGAGCTAAATGAATAATTCTCAACCATGGAATATCAAATGGCTGAGAAGCACCTGAAAAAATGTTCAACATCCTTGGTCATCAGGGAAATGCAAATCAAAACAACCCTGTGATTCCACCTCATACCAGTCAGAATAGCTAAGATCAAAAACCCAGGTGACAGCAGATGCTGGTGAGAATGTGAAGAAAGAGGAACACTCCTCCATTGCTGGTCCGATTGCAAGCTGGTACAACCACTCTGGAAATCACTTTTGTGATTCCTCAGAAAATTGAACATATTGTTACCTGCGGACACAGCTATACTACTCCTGGGCATATACCCAAAAGATGCTCCAACATGTAATAAGGACACATGATCCACTTTGTTCATAGAAGTCTTCTTTATAATTACCAGAAGCTGGAGAGAGCCCAGATGTTCCTCAACAGAGAAATGAATACAGAAAATACGGTACATTTACATAATGGAATACTACTCAGCTATTAAAAACAATGAATTCATTAAATTCTTAGGCAAATGGATCGAACTAGAAAATATCATCCTCAGTGAGGTAACCCAATTACAAAAGAAAACACATGGTATGCCTTCACTGATAAGTGGATATTAGGCTAGAAGCTCGGAATACCCAAGATATCATTCACAGGCCAAATGAAGCTCAAGAAGAAGGAAGACAAAAGTATGGATACTTCGGTCTTTCTTATCAGGGAGAGCAAAAAACCCATGGGAGGATATTCAAAGACAATGTATGGAGCAGAGACTGAAGCAATGACCATCCAGAGACTTCCCCACCTGGGGATTCGTCCCACATACAGTCACCAAACCCAGACACTACTATGGATGCCAACAAGTGCTTGCTGACAGGAACCTGATATAACTGTCTCTTGAGCGGCTCTGCCAGTGCCTGACAAATACAGAGGTGGATGCTTTCAGCCAACCATTGGACTGAACACAAGGTCCCCAGTGGAGGAGCTATAAAAGGGACCGAAGGAGCTGAAGGAGCATTCAGTCCCTTAGGAGGAACAACAATATGAACCAAGCAGTACCCCCAGAACTCCCAGGGACTAAATCACCAACCAAACATTACACATGGAGGGGCCCATGGCTCCAGCTGCATATGGAGCAGAGAATAACCTTGTTGGACATCAATAGGAGGAGAGGCCCTTGGTCTGAGCAGGCTCCATGCCCCAGTTTAGGGGAATGCCAGGACAGAGAAGCAGGAGTGGGTGGGTTGGTAAGCAGTGGGAGGGAAGATAGGAAAGGGGTTTTTCTGAAGGGAAATCAGAAAAGGGGATAACATTAGAAATGTAAATAAAGAAAATATCTAATAAAAAATACATAGATTAAATAGTTTACTAAAAAAAAGTTTTATAAAGTTAGGCACTGACTTCTATAAAAGGGAAAATATGCAGTTAGTAGATAACTAACCACAAATATTTCAATCACAGAAATACATGATAATCCTATTTTCAAAATATTTTTCCTCAAGGAAAATTTGACTGTAATTGAAGCTTTAATTTTCTCTCTGAATTCTATATTTTAAAAATAGCAATAACAAAGGTAGCTCTTATTATCAAGAAGTAGTGTCTCTATAGTTGAGGAAAATTGCTTTCAAATTGTAATGGCACATAGGTATTTATGATAATTTTCAATAATTCAGGAATTGTAGATGATAAATAATGTTCAAACAACTAAATTATTCATGTCAATTTTGTTCTTTGTGGATGATAAATAATATTCAAATATCTAAATTATTCATGTCAGTTTTGTTCTTAGATTATATTAGCAATGACAAATGTCACCACAGAAATTAATCATCAATACCTTAAATCATGTATATAATTTAGTTGTACTCTTTCTTCTTAACACAAATTTTCAACAAATATACACAGAAGAAAATTCATTACCAAAGGAAACTCAAGTCAGCTGAGAGTTTAAGCTGGGAAATTGAGTAATGAAACTCTCTGGCTGTGTGTCAGTCATTCCGTCATTTTCACAAGCAGTGGTGCTGTAGAGAAGTCCAAGTTCCCTTCTTTACCTCAAGGACACTGTGATCTTGCGGAGTCTTTGGAAGATAAACAACTGGAATTTTAAATGAGATGCCCTTAAATTGGGTCTCACACCAAATAGTTCCACGTTCAAGTTTTAATCTTGAAGAACAGCTGAAAAAGTGGTACCTAGGTGAGAGGGGTGAGTGTTTCCAGGAGTGAAGGATAACGCTGATGTTTTAGGAGAACCGGCAAAGGCAACACAGTAAAACTCTGTTCAAAGGGCCTGTCTTAGTAAGATTTCTGTAGGTACAGTAAACTATATAGTTCTGTACAGTATAGGTCTATATAAAGGAAAAACATTATGAACACAAGGACCGGGGGGCTGAAAATTAAAGAATTGGCAGATGCATTGACTAAAGGCCCTGTTCTATATCATAGTTTAGTGGAAAACCCAGAGAAGAGAAAAACACAAACACTGTCTTACTTCAAGAAAACCTGGTCATGTGGTAACTAATCTAGACTTTTACTAAAGGCATTGATCTCTCCCAATAACACAATCATTTCTTAAGGGTCCAACCTCTTCTCAGTACTATTAAGTACTCAAGCAACATTTAATGAATTTTGGAGGAGATGACCCAAATTCAAACCATAGCAGACATACTCACAACTTTGACTCTTTCACTACAATAAAAATTTTCAATAATAGAGTTAATCATAAAACTGCATATAGATGTTTAGTCATAGCAGAAGTCTCAGTTTTACCACTAGCTCTCTTATGTAGTATCACCTGTGTCCAACATTGAAGAAAGCCCAGAAAAGTCTGATTGTCCTACTTTTATCATCTTTACAAAGGCTATATTACAAAACCCAACTTCTTTCTTTTATTGTATTAATAAAGTATTAGGTGCCTAAATTTTGAAATGGCAGACATGTAATTCTGTGTCCATAAGGAGGAGGATGCCAACATGGATGTGAATTCAATGGGAGGTAATTCTCGTAAAAAAGGGAAGAAGAAAAATTGTGGACACGAGTAACTCAAGCCATCATAATGGCTTGACTTACATCCCTAAATCCCCATTTAGAATGAAAATTACAAGGCAACTAAGATGCCTCAGTGAATCAACTACTTGAAGTTTGTGCATGAGAGGTAAACTGGGTTGTCAGCACTAACATTAAAATTCAGGCACAGCAGCTATACATACAATATACATACAATACCTATACATATAATACCTGTAATACTAGCACTGGAAGATAGAGGAAGGCTCACTGGTAGCATTCCTAGTGAAATTTCGAAGCTTGGGGTTCAGTCACTGATCCTGTCTCAAAATATGAAATGGTAAGTGGTCCAGGAAGACACTTAGCATTGGCTTCCACTTCCTTAGAGATAGGCTTTTATGCTTATGTGTATGCACAGATGCACACACCCACTTGAGCAGGCATGCAGGCAGAAAAATAAAATGCAATTTAAAGAAGGTCAGAAATAGAGTCTGGTATAAAAGGTTTCTGAATCAGAGATACTGAGATAGATCTATCATCAGAGAAGTAAGTAACATTTGATGTGCATGGTAGATGAGGAGCTGGCTGGGAAGTTTATTAATAGACTTCCCATGGAAACAAAGTTTTTTCCGTAAGACAGAAGAAGACTTCCTGAAACCTCAAGTCCAGCCTTAGCTACCATGATGATGTCTATTTTTTCTTAAAGTGGCTGCTCATCCTGTAATTCTGGTGTCATTGGCAATCTTTGTCAGGTCTAGAGACAATATTAGTGTACCACTCAAGCAATCTTTACCTAACTAGACATTTGGGTCTTAATTCATTTTGCCTTTGAAAATTAAATGTACATTTCTATCCTTCAAAGAGTTAACAGTAAAGCCTAGGGGATGCTTTGTTGAATTAACTAAGTAAATAAAAGATGGACTCATATCCAACTCAGCATGGGTAATGGCTGGATTTATAATACCCAGCATGAGTTTCTGTCTATTGAGTGAGCCTTAAGTCCAGCTAGACAGGTATTGATTACCCCAACATGCAAGTGCCACTATTTCACCTCTGCCATATTATTCACCGATGTGGTTCCTTGGTATTATGTTGAGGATAACTGATAGCTTTTCTCCCTTGGCAGCTTTACTAGGCATAAGTGATAGTCCTCCAGGAAGAGGCTTCTGGGTCAGTTTCAGTTTGATTCCTCCAAGTGCTATATCTTAAATGTGTGCTGATTTTAGCAATGGGGTCTTAAAATTTTAAAGTATACAAGGAAACCAAGAACAGTAGCAGTAGTCTATATTGTTTTGGAGGTCTCTTTGGACTCTCCTAGGCAACAACTTGGAGGGTTCCTTATATGAGGCACTGGGCCTCATTAGTCTACAGTTCCTTTTTTTTCATATATGCACAAAGCTTTCTTTTATTCCTAGATTCTCCATGTCTTTTTTTTAAAATTAGGTATTTTCTTCATTTACATTTCCAATGCTATCCCAAAAGTCCCCCATACCCTCCACCCACTCCCCCCCACCCCCAATTCCCACTTCTTGGCCTTGGCATTCCCCTGTACTGAGTCATATAAAGTTTGTCTTTCCACTGATGGCTGACTAGGTCATCTTATGATACATATGCAGCTAGAGACACAAGCTCTGGGGGTACTGATTAGTTCATATTTTTGTTCCACCTATAGGGTTGCAGACCCCTTTAGCTCCTTGGGTACTTTCACTAGCTCCTCCATTTGGGGACCCTGTGATCCATCTAATAGCTGACTATGAGCATCAACTTCTGTGTTTGCTAGGCCCCGGCATAGTCTCACAAGAGACAGCTATATTTGGGTCCTTTCAGCAAAGCCTTGCTAGTGTATGCAATGGTAACAGCGTTTGGAGGCTGATTATGGAATGGATCTACAGATATGGCAGTCACTAGATGGTCCATTCTTTCGTCTCAGCTCCAAACTTTGTCTCAGTAACTCCTTCCATGGGTGTTTTGTTCTCAATTCTAAGAAGGGTCAAAGTGTCCACACTTTGGTCTTCGTTCTTCTTGAGTTTCATGTGTTTTGCAAATTGTATCTTGTACCTTGGGTATTCTAAGATTCTGGGCTAATATCCACTTGTCAGTGAGTACATATCATGTGAGTTCTTTTGTGATTGTGTTACCTCACTCAGGATGATGCCCTCCAGGTCTATCCATTTGCCTAGGCATTTCATAAATTCATTCTTTGTAATAGCTGAGTAGTACTCCATTGTGTAAATGTACCACATTTTCAGTATCCATTGCTCAATTGAGGGGCATCTGGGTTCTTTCCAGCTTCTGGCTATTATAAATAAGGCTGCTATGATTTTTTATATTAAACCATCCCTGCATCCCTGGAATGAAACCTACTTGGTCAGGATGGATGATTGTTTGATGTGTTCTTGGACTCGGTTAGCGAGAATTTTATTCAGTATTTTTGCATAGATATTCATAAGGGTAATTGGTCTGAAGTTCTCTATCTTTGTTGGGTCTTTCTGTGGTTTAGGTATCAGAGTAATTGTGGCTTCATAGAATGAATTGGGTAGAGTACCTTCTGCTTCTATTTTGTGGAATAGTTTGGGAAAAACTGGAATTAGATCTTCTTTGAAGGTCTGATAGAACTCTGCACTAAACCCGTCTGGTCCTGGGCTTTTTTGGTTGGGAGACTATAATGACTGCTTCTATTTCTTTAGGGGATATAGGACTGTTTAGATCATTAACCTGATCCTGATTTAACTTTGGTACCTGGTATCTGTCTAGAAATTTGTCCATTTCATCCAGGTTTTCCATTTTTGTTGAGTATAGCCTTTTGTAGAAGGATCTGATAGTGTTTTGGATTTCTACAGGATCTGTTGTTATGTCTCCCTTTTCATTTCTGATTTTATTAATTAGGATGCTGCCCCTGTGCCCTCCAGTGAGTCTGGCTAAGGGTTTATCTATCTTGTTGATTTTCTCAATGAACCAGCTCCTCCGGTTGGTTGATTCTTTGAATAGTTCTTCTTGTTTCCACTTGGTTGATTTCGCCCGAGTTTGATTATTTCCTGCCGTCTACTCCTCTTGGGTGAATTTGCTTCCTTTTGTTCTAGAGCTCTTAGGTGTGTTGTCAAGATGCTAGTGTGTGCTCTCTCTAGTTTCTTTTTGGAGGCACTCAGAGCTATGAGTGTTCCTCTTAGAAATGCTTTCATTGTGTCCCCTAAGTTTGGGTATGTTGTGGCTTCATTTTCATTAAACTCTAAAAAGTCTTTAATTTCTTTCTTTATTCCTTCCTTGACCAAGATATCATTGAGAAGGGTGATGTTCAATTTCCATTTGAATGTTGGTTTTTCATTATTTATGTTGTTATTGAAGATCAGCCTTAGTCCATGGTGATCTGATAGGATGCATGGGACAATTTAAAAATATGGAACACTTCACTAATTTTCGTGTCATCCTTGCTCAGGGGCCATGCTAATCTTCTCTGTAGCATTCTAATTTTAGTATATGTCCTGCTGAAATGAGCACTAGTCTACAGTTCTTGAGCTGAACATTATCCCTGAACAGGACAGAACTTCATTTAATTTAATTATATATGCATATATACATGTAAATGTTACATAGTATGTATTTATAATTAAAAATGAAATAATATGTTTCCCTGTGGTTATTTCAATTACCCTAGTGGTCTTTATCCCTTGTTCTTTCCCCTTCCTCAAATAAAGCCTCTCCATTTTTCCCCTTTGTCTAACATGTTTAAAATCATTGTTATCCTTAACAATGATTTCATCTAAGATGAAAAACATTCATCTTAGAAGAGTATTCTTTTGCAATATGTAAAGACTTAAATTTCTCTTTTCTTTTTTTCTTGAAAACAGATTCTTTTCTCATCTAATTCATCCTCACAACAGCTTTCCACTCCCTCTACATTTTCCTGCTTCCCCCATCTTGTCTCCCACAAAGTCCAACCCCCTACATTTCCTCTTCCAAAAAGAGCAGCCAACAGAATACAACAAAACAGAACAAATCAAGATAATAAGAAGAAATAATTAACCTATGATAATGGAGTATTACCTGAACTTAATGAACAAAAGAAGAAAAAAAATCGTGATTTCAATTTTATCTACCGTCTCAAGACTACAATTACATGCACAGAACTTTTAAATCACTGAAACAAACAACATACAATCATGTCAGAGCATTGAGGGAGAGGCCATGCTGAGTTCAATCCCTAGTATCCATGTACAAATGCCAGTGTAGTGATATGCATCTATAATCCCAGTAGAACTGGGGAGGCAAAGACAGAAAGATACCCAGGGCTTGCTGGCAAGTCATGCTAACATAACCCAAAAGCTGCAGATTCAATATAACACTCTGCCAAAGAAGAAGGAGGAAGGGGAGGGGAGGTAGAAAGAGGAGAATGGGGAGGAGGAAGAGGAGGAGGGAGATAGAGGAGGAGGGGGAAAAGAAGAAGAAGGAGAAGAAGAAGAAGAAGAAGAAGAAGAAGAAGAAGAAGAAGAAGAAGAAGAAGAAGAAGAAGAAGAAGAAGAAGAAGAAGAAGAAGAAGAAGAAGAAGAAGGAGAAGATGAAGAAGAAGAAGAAGAAGAAGAAGAAGAAGAAGAAGAAGAAGAAGAAGAAGAAGAAGAAGAAGAAGAAGAAGAAGAAGAAGAAGAAGAAAAGAAGTGCAGCAGCAACAACAACAACTTAATGGAGACAATACTTGATATCAACTTCTGACCTCTACATGCATGTGTGTGTACATTTGCACACAACATATACACACACATAAACACATATACACAAAATGAACAAAATAAAGCCCGTTTTCTTTAAACTTTCTATGAGAACAAGAAAATATTAAATGTCCTAAAGGTTGAATTTCAAATGTCCCTAAGATTGCAAGTCTGGGTGATCTAGATCATTACTAAACATATTTCCATTTAAAATTGACTGACTAGATTTATTCATGTGGCTAAAGCTATTTCTTTTCCACTCTTTTATACATCTATGCAAAATTTGGAGTAGCACATTACAAAACCAAAGATAATATTGGTCACATAATAAAATCAGAAAGTGTTATTCACGTTCCTTGTCCTCATTTCTTAAATCTTTTACTTGAAAGCATAAGAATCTTAATGTTCATTCACTCTGGAAAAAAATGGCTGTTGTTCTATGAGGAGTCAGACTACTTACTCATAGCTATGTACTTATATCCAAAATGCATTACTATCATATATCCCACTGTACAATGCTACCTCACCATTACTCTAGGGCTGTGAGACCACAGAGAAGAGAACCCACATTCTCATGAAATAGTAACATCTTTCTGAAATAAACCTGTCATCATAACTACTGCTGTAGCAATTTGTTATGTGAAATATCACAAGGGAGCCTATCATTTCTTAAAAAATAGAGATAAAATGTCACAGAACTGATTCCAAAATAGCTTAGACTTATGTGAAATGCTATTCTCTTAAACATGGAAATGTGGGAAGAAGATAAAAGGAAGAGAACTCAAAATGAGTTTGAACTCCTTATTAATCTTTCTCTCCTATTCCTCCAGACTGTGAAGTTTGAGATTAGGCAAAATGTTCTACTCTATTCCTCATATTTCTCATCTCTTCCCAGTACATCATCTTGCCCTTCTGATGCCCAAACTATGATTGTATCATCTCTGGCTCACCTGAGATTTCAGATTTTAAACATGGTTTTGTTATTTAAAATCACTACTGTTTAACAGCACAGGAAAAGTTGCAGTTATATAGCTTACATTGCTCTGTTTCTGCAGCATGCGTAACTTTCATAAGCAAATGGCATGTTTGCCCTAATACATACTTCTAAAGAAGTTTGTATGATAACCATTGCTATCACAGATGCTCCCTGTTCCCCTGGTCAGTCACTACACCAGGTTTTCCTTCTACATCTTACATCAGTTTCAAATTACCCAAGACACCTTTGCAAATACAGCTGATAGTTTGAAAAACTGAAAAACAGGTTTTATCTTCAAACTTTTTAAAAACCTGGTTTTGCATGTCTAACTAACTGTGATGGTTTGTATATGCTTGGGTCAGGGAGTGGCACTTTTATGAGGTGTGTTCTTGTTGGAGTAGGTCTATCACAGTGGAGTGGGCTAAAATACCCTAACTCTAGCTGCCTGGAAGTGAGTTTCCTCTTAGCAGCCTTCAGATGGAGACATAGAACTCTTAGCTCTACCTGCACCATACCTGCCTGGATGCTGTCATGCTCCCACCTTGATGATACTGGACTGAATCTCTAAAACCCTAAGACAACCCCAACTAAATGTTTTTATAAGAGTTGCCTTTGTCATGGTGTCTGTTCACATCAGTAAAACACTAAGACAGAAGTTGGTACTGGGAGTGGGGTATTCCTGTTATAGGCCTGACCATGCTTTTGTTTGGAAAAGTGTGGATTTGAGAAATTTTGTTTTAGAAAGCAGTGGAATGTTTTAAATGGGGCTTAATGGGCCATCCTAGTAGGAATATCAGGAGACTTTGTTGCTAAGTGTAATTTGAATTGTGCTGCCCTGGCCCAAGATGTGAGAGACTAAACTGTGGGAAACTAAGTCCCACAGTTCCTCTCACCCTAAAGATCCGGCTGACCCTTTGAAGGGAATTATGTCACCCCCTCCTTCATTGCCTCCACCAGGCGCCTGAGCCTGCCAGCTTCACTCCCTCCTTCACTTGGTGCCTAGAACTGCTTAGATTAAGGCAGCTTCACCTCCTCCTCCATGTCTCCCTTTGGTGCCTGGGACTGTTTATGGCACTCCAAGATAGCTACAAGATGTTTGATGGCTTCCTGGGACTGTGAGGTCAGGGCTGGCACTTCAAGATAAACTGCAGAATGTTTGAAGGCCACCTGGGACTGTTAGGGGGCCGACATTCCAAGATAAGCTATGAGAAGCCTGTAATCAGCATTCGCCCCAGATGTCCATCCCTTTCTCTGTATTTTATTATGCCCCCTCGACCCTTCCCTATTTTCTCTCACTGTGTGCTTATAATCAGGCTCCTAGCCTTCATTAAACAGACCTTGACAACTCTTTGCTTGGTCTCGCTCCCCTTTCTTTTCCCGTTTCTCTTGCAGGCCTCAGTCCTCCTCGACCCACGAAATAACTAGGACCTGCTGGGAGGGACACCAAGAGATTTCAGAGCAGAAGAATTTCAGTAAGTGGCATAGAGACTGTTTTTCTGGTATTTTGGTGAAGAATGTGGTTACATTTTACCCTTGTCTGAAGAGTCTGCCTGAGGTTAAGGTGAAGAGACTCAGATTAATTGCATTGACAAAGGAAATCTCAGAAACATCCATCAGAGACTTTGTTCTCTGGCTAAGGCTCATGAAGAGCATTTTAAACAAGCATAGCAAGATGAGAAAGGAAAAATATAAAATATATAGTGAAAGTATTAAAGTTGCATGAGGAAGTGAAATGGAACTGAATCCTATGTTCTAGGAGGTAACAGATTAAGGGATTTGGGTGCAGGATCCTACCCAGCTAAATTTAGATCCAGGCAGGCGGTTCTTACCTTTAATCCCAGGAGAAAAAGCCAAACATATCTCTGAGTTCAAGGCCAGCCTAGAACGGAGCAAGTTCTAGGTGAAGAAAAACTTAAATCCAGGCTTAGTGGACCACACCTTTAATTCCAGTGCTTAGGAGACAGGCATGAGTTGATCTCTGAGTTCAAGGTCAATCTACATAGTAAGATCCAGGACAGCCAAGTTTAAGAAGTGAAGGAGTTGGAAAACAGAAAGCTAGGGTTAATGTAATAAAATAAGAGGGCAGGAAGCAGCAGAACTTGGCAGCTTTAGCCATGCGGCTATGGATTTAGAGACAAGAGGAGAAGGAGACTACTGGGAAGGAATATTGATGCTAGTTAGCTGGAGCTAAGAAATTAGCAGTGATTAAGAAGAGACCAGCATTATTAAGGTGATATCCTCTGGGAAGTGTTTTCTGAGAGCACAGAGAAGCTGCCTCCAGAGGCAGTCACAGTTGTACATCATGTTGGCAGCCAGACTTCATAATTAAATATACTAGAGTCACCCAGGTGCTACTGGTTTTGAGACATGAAGGGGTAGCAGCTGATGCTTGGCACTGCAAGAGGCCATGAGCAGCCACTGGTGAAAGTGCAGCCTCAGTTGCCACTGCCAGCCCAGGACTGAAGGGGTCATGCAAAAGATTTGAGATTTGGCACCATGAAAATAGCCTATGAGAGGTTATTGGTGAAACCTAGTTGCAGTAGAAGACCCCAGTGTATTAGAGATGCCAGTACCATGGTATGATCACCAAGAACAGCAGTGGCAGTAGAGTGAGCTTAGAGTGCTGCAGAAGGCAGAGCTGGAGAAATGATGTCAACCCTTTGAAGGAGTCCACACATGTCCCCATCCCTAGCCCAGAAGCCATCTCCAATTGACAGACACTTGCACATAGAAATTCAGTTTTCTCCAAGGAAGTGTCACAAGGGAAACAAACTACACTTAAGAATGGGCTACAAGCCCAGCCACAAAAGGCCAACACAAAGCAAACTCAATGGCATCTTTAGAGAATCTTTGTTTAATAATGTCTTATTGGATATTGTCTCTTTTGGATTTTTGTTTTTGTTATTATTGTTTGTTGTTTCTGTTTTATTGATTTCAGCACCAGTTTTAGTATTTCTTGCCAATTATTTCTACCGCTTTGGGATTTGATTCTTCTTTTCATTCTAAAGCTTTCAAGGTTAAGGTCTAGACCAAATTATATTCTGCTGCAGGCTTAGTATTTCGTTACCCATTCAGTAAGTGTTTGTGGGCTTCTGAGAATATTTTGTTTTGGGTAATGTTATTGTAACAAACCACAGAAAAATAAATACCCATTCTTAAAAAAAAAGTCGCTGTCTTTGAAAAATGCAATAAATAAAGAAGTAATATACAACGTGTAACAGAAAGTCAAAGTTAGCAGTAGATATGAGCAAAATGCCAAAAAGAAAACGTGAACTGCAGTGTCTATATAACTTATGATGGAGTCACTAGGATCAACATCACTTGGAAGGTGAGGTTTGAATAAAGACACAGGAAATGAAAGATACATCCATCGGATTTTCTTCATGTTGGGTATTTTAGGTAGAAGGAAAGTAGAAATCAAAAATTTTAAATTATGACTCTGCTAGAAATGACTGATGAACTCTTTGTTAGATGGTGTTGGTGACGACCAGTGAGCAATATGGCAGAGAAGAGGACAAAGGATAACGTAGCACGGGGAAGAAATGTGTCAGGTCTTCTGTTGGTTTATAGGAGGATATTTTGGTCTTAGGTGAGTCACTGAAGCTAACATGCTAACACTCTAAATAAATAATATTACTATGGTGATTCTTTCAGAAACAAACCAAAGAAAGAGGAGGAATCAAGATAGAGAGTTGGGAACCATCACGATAAAATGGGTTGGAGAAGAAGTAATAACCTCTCACCATTTCTAATGCTGAGACCTTATGACGCAGGTCCTCGTGTTGTGAGCCCCAATTGTAAAAATTATTTTTGTTGCTACTTCCTAACAATAATTTTGCTACTGTCATGAGTCGTAATTTAAGTATGTGTGTTTTCTGATTGTCTTAGGTGACCTCTGTGAAATGGTCCTTTGACTGCCCTCCCCGAAAGGGTCTTAGCCCCCAGGTTGAGAACTGCGTCATTAGAGTAAACCACAGTCAGTCTTGCAGTATATTTTGAGGAGCAAATAAAAGATGGTGATCAGTGGATAGATGAATAATAAACAAAAACAGTAAAGAATGCATCCAAACATTTTAGCCAAAGCTAAAGGAAGACGTTTGTGGAGTGATGGTGGAGGAATAGGATTAAAAGGTTGATTTTTGAAATCTCATTGGGCGTCCAGCAGAAGACATTTGGAAGTTGACTTACCTAAATGTAGAGCTTGAGAACGAGATAGGGTGTAGAAACACATGCTAGGTTAATTTGCTGTGTGTGACTCATAAAGGAAGACTTGAATTTTAGTGGAAGTCTTAAAGAATGGAATGTACAAAGGGAACAGATAGTAAACAAGCAAGTGCTAGAACCGGGTGGTCAGGAAGAGGAGGAGGAGGAGGAGGAGGTCGAGGACGAGGACAAGGACGAGGATGAGGACGAGGAGGAGAATCAACATGGCAGCTACAAAAGGAATGAGAAGTGAAGCAAGAAGAGCACGATGTACTCACAGGACATGCTTTCATAGAGAAAGGCATCCTCACCGAATGTCAGCAGAGATGCCGGAGAGAAAAACATTCTGAAAATATGTTCATAAGTTTAACGACTCAGGGTTTAAGTTTAAGTAAAATTTTGAGCAGCTCTAAGAGAGAAGAGAAAATCAGAAATTGGAAACTATTTTAAAAGAATAGTGTGTCACTCTTTCTGTGGACTTCCCACTAACTCCGGGAATATACCTCTTTTATTTCCTGTTTGTAAATATGCTTTAATTGAAATAAAATCATATCACTTTCCAATCATTCTTTCCTGGCTTTCAGCCCCTCCCTACCATTCCTCAATATCTTTAAGTACCTAAAACTCTCAAACTAGTGGCCTCTTATTCCTCAATAATTATTGTTACATACACATGAGTGTATGCATATACTATATACAATATATCATGTATAAAGTTTTTGTTGTTGTTTGTGTGTATATGGTTTTAGGGATAACCATCCTTTACTGGACAACCATTAAAGGGCTTATCCCTGGAAAGGACTAGTTTTCTTTCTCTCATCAGTTATTAGTTGCTTATAGGTAGAAGGCCAGAACAATAGCAAAATCAATGGGCATGTTTACCTCTTTAGTATTTAGACTTACATCTGCTAACCACTGTCTACACTGTGAGGTTCTTATAGCATTTTTAATTTGCCAATAGATTTTTTTTTTCATACTACAATGAGAACTATATTTGAGCTGTGATTTTAGGGAAAGAAAATAAAAAGACAATAACTGTGTTTTATTTTTAGATTTTATGATGGAGTATGCATGTTTATTAGCTTTTGACAAAGTGTAAAGATAAGGGAATGTGAAAAAAATGGTGAATAAAATAACGAGAGAAATCTCTGGGGACTTGGAGGAAAAACAATGTGACAGCATAAGAACCCATGTAAAGACATGGGAATAAACACAGCATTCTGAGTAACACAAACAGCACAGACAACCAGAACAAGACATAATGAGAGCTCACTTTCTTTTGTCTTTTTTCAGAACCATTAGAGGGACATGTAAGAAGGTATATATTTATAATACATAGTGTGATATGTCTCCACATGTATGTGGTAGGCTACTAAATCAGGGAAATTAGCATTTCTATCTTTCCATTAAGTTTGGTTAAAGTTCACTTGTGGTTTGAAATAGGTAGCTAAGTGTCAAGATGTAGGACATGTATATGTGCGCATGGTTGTGATCAGAGGCACTTGGCCATCTGTGTTAATAAATTGGCTGCCTCTCAAAGTCAGGTTCTGGCTGTGTCAGAGAGACTAGAATAGAGGAATTTTGCCTTTTTTGATGATTACATTTCAAAGGGATAGCTTTCAAGTGCTCCAGGCATTCTTAAGGCTTGAAACCAGCAAGAGGAGAGGAGAGATGCGCATCTCAAGGAAACAGAAATAATTTACTACAGAAAGTTTTCAAAGTTAATAAATATTCCAAAACAAATCAGGAGCCTACAGTCAGGAAGAATCTTTTATAGAGTTTAGTCAAGCTGAAAAGAATGTTGCAGCCATTTTGGATACTTGAGAACTGTAAGAGATTCATGAATGACAATGAATTGAACATGAGACCATGAAGTGACTCAGTCCAGCTACACAGTATTCATTGTATCTCAACCCTCCAGCTTGTCACAGAATTGGATTTAACTGGACCTACAGTTTTACTAAGAGAATATTGGTGTGGTGGAGGTGAGAGAGATGCCAATAAGTGATTAAAGCCCATGAAATTTAAGAAAGTATAATTTAAGCAAAGGGAACATGAAGATATAACAAGTAATAACTTCATTGATTTGAAAGAGTTAGTGATGTGGCCAAGTCAGGATGCCAAGAGGTGGTCAGAGGTATGATGGGTATCTTAGTTAGGGTTTTACTGCTGTGAACAGACACCATGACAAGGCAAGTCTTATAAAACACAACATTTAATTGGGGCTGGCTTACAGGTTCAGAGGTTCAGTCCATTATCATCAAGGTGGGAGCATGGTAGTATCCAGGCAGGCATGGCGCAGGAGGAGCTGAGAGTTCTATGTCTTCATCCAAAGGCTGCTAGTGAAAGACTGACTTCCAGACAACTGGGGTGAGAATCTTATACCCACACCCAAAGTGACACACCCATTCCAACCAGGTCACACCTATTCCAACAAGGCCACACCTTCAGATGGTGCCACTCCCTGGTCCAAGGATATAAAAACCATCACAATGGGTAACCCCAATAAGGTGGGTGGTTGAAGGACAGAGCATTTATAGGTAGTAAAATGCAAGAGGAGCAGAATCAAGGTCACATTTATAAACAAGAATCTGTGGTATGTATGTATGTATGTGTGTGTGTGTGTGTGTGTGTGTGTGTGTGTGTGTGTGTGTATATATATATATATATATATATATATATATAGTGTATATGTATGTATATATACATCAGAAAAACAATTGCATCCTACTGAAGACTGTTAGTGCTTAAGGCTTTCTTCTTTATTCCTGTGTGCATTTTATCCATTTGTTACAAACAAATGCAAAGAACATTCTAATCAGCACGTAGTTAGTAAAATGAAACTAATTAACAGCTTCCCGTACGCCAATGTAGCTAAATGATGGCCCATGGTCATCACAGACAGATGATGCCACTTTGCTGCCTTGAAAAGGATATTTAGTAGCATTTCCATCTCAAAAATATTTCCACTCTCCCCTGAGAGTCTCCGCTGAGTGTGAGAAAATAGTAGTAATAAGCTGACTCTCTTGGTATCTGAGTCACAGACTCCCACTGACCTTTGCGATTAAGCCCGTAGCAACTGGATCAAGGCTTCCTGTGGGAGGACACTAGTGGCTGTTTCTAGACATATTCTCCTTTATCTGTTTTTATGTTAAGTGACTTTAAACAAATTATTTCTCATTTTCCTTTCAACTGTGGCTCATGACTAAAAGTTAGAATAATAAACAGCTGGAGAACTTTTTAAAGGATTCATTTTGAATTTGATCATATTACAAATCCTTTTCTAAAGTTATATAACAATAGTCATCAGCCTCTCTTCCCTATTGTGTCAAAACCTCTCCATCAAAATTAATTAGCTTATCGCATGAACATTGAGCACCAATTTTATTTTCAGGAACATAATTAGATATTATGTAACTGGTAATTTTTGTAAATAATCAGTGCACTAAACTTTCAAACTGATTGTGTAAAAACGGCAAGGTGGCATGCTAAAGATTTCCCAGACAGTAGACCCCTTGACCTTGTCAGTACACATTCCAAAATGAGTTCATTTTGATGCTATCTCCTCTGTATTGGCAAAGTTCTGCGAGGTGAGAAACAGAAGTGAAATTTAAATATCACACTCTTTAGACTGTTAAAATGTTAAATTATGTGTACATGTGATTTTATGTGGGTATTTATATGTGAGTGCCGTTACCTGCAGATGCCAGAGACAACAGATTCCTTGAATCTGTCATTTAGGAGGATATGGACCAATGAAGGAGGCTGCTGGGAACAGAACTTGGGTGTCTAATGTGTTCATACCTGTTGAGGCAACTCTCCAGCCTCAAATTTCAGATTCTAGATCTTAAATTCTCCTTATTGTACTTCTCAAAAGTACATCAGTTGAACTTAACAGGTTAGCACAGTGCTTTCTTGCAAGCCATGTCAAAATTAAATTATTTTGTTTTTAATTTTTTTCCAAGCCAAACTGTATCCAGTTTTCTTACATAAGCAATCATGGTACTTCCTTAAAGTCGGGGTCAGGTTGTGATAAATTGTTAAGCAACATCCTTAATGTGAAACTTCAACCCTTACTCTAAGCTACTTCCCTATTTTCAAAGTTAAATTCTTAAGCAGAAATTTCTTACTTAAAATAGAGATTACTCCACAAGATATTCTTGTTCTTTCTCTGTCAGTATACGTTTTCCTTTGTAGTAACTCCCAAATTACTCAGAACCTCAAATGAATATAAAAAGAGAAATTTTACTAAAACTATGTCTACAAATATAAACACATATACACAAAAATATACATAGAGAGAGTTTTACTCTAATATTACTTTAAAAATGTTACAGTGTGCTCAGCTATCATATATAAAATAAAACATGAAGCCATCCCTTGGTAAGGTCCCTAGAGTCTTTAGAAGCATGGTTCACGCTGACCGTTTTCAAAACAATAATAAAATCTACAAGTATGGTTAAGTCATAATAATTGCGTCTAGATCTTGTAGTAAATCACAATTATATGCAGTGGAGAGGCACTGGTAAGAAGATGGAGATTCGGTTTTAAATTTTAAAGCTTCATGGTTTTCTTTGCAAGAAGTAAAAAATTGTGTTTTTACTCATAGAGGAAAAAATTATAAGTAGTAGTGGCAGACTTTCCTGGCATGTGCTAGGTTAGGGTTTGCAAATATTTGGATCTGGTTCTATTGGCAAGAATGGTCTTATTCATCTTTCCCACTCCCAGACGCAGGCATTATTGTTTGTTTTCAGACATCCATCCATACGAAGTCTTAGGCCAAGAAGAAACAGAGACATAAAAGATCATAGAGAAAGCAGGCTAGCCTGATCTTCTTCAAAAAGTAATGCACACTGTTAAGATATCATATAAAAGTGCTGTATTTAACATCAAGTAAATAACTGACACATTAGTGGATGTTTGCCACAGCTGATTAGTGTGCTACAAGAACAAAGTAAAGCTGTCACCCTTAAGTAAAGAAATTTGGTATTCTTTTCACACTTTTTTACTCTTGAGAATTTTTTGTGTGTATATAACAAAGTATGGTCACAACCACTCTATTGCCTACAACATACCTCATCCCAACATCATGTTCTTTTCTGAACCCACACGTTCTAATTAGTGATGCTCTTATATGCGTGGGTGTGCAACCATCCTCTGATTTGAACATGGAAAACCTACCAGAGAATATTATTATTAATTACTCAGTGACAAAAGTAAAAATTATTCTTAACTCTTCATCATAAGTTCTAAAGAAACTAATTTCTCTAAACTTATTGTAGCCAATACTGAATAGTGATGTGAACATGATATTATGGGAAAGACTTGATTTTGTGCTTTCTACACAAATGTGAATTTATATTTTCTAGTATCCTGAGAAGGCTTTTCAGATTGATTATAGCTGTGGCATGTATAGGTTGTCACATTCAAGAACCCAGACACTATTGCAGATGCCAAGAGGTGCTTGCTACTAGAGGCAAAAGCTCTAGGGTGTACTGGTTAGTTCATATTTTCGTTCCTCCTATTGGCTTGCAGACCCCTTTAGCTCCTTGTCTCTAGTTGCATATGTAGCAGAGTATGGCCTAGTTGGCCATGAATGGGAGGAGAGGCCCTTGGTCTTGTGAAAGTTATATGCCCCAGTATAGGAGAATTTCAGGGCCAGAAAGCAGGAATGAGTGGGTTGGGGAGCAGGGCGGGGGGAGGGTATAGGGGACTTTCGGAGAGGAAACTAGGAAAGGGGATAACATTTGAAATGTAAATGAAGAAAATATCTAATAAAAATATTTTTAAAAAGTTAAAAAAAAAGAATTGTTGCTGACAGGATCCTGATATAGCTGTCTCCTGGGAGTATCTACCAGAGCCTGACAAATACAGAGGCAATGCTCTCAGCCAACCATTGGCCTGAACACGTGGACCCCAGTGGAGGAGGTACAGGACTGAAAGAGCTAAAGGGGTTTACAAACCTATAGGAAGAAAAACAATATCAACCATCCAGACTCCCCATCCCCAACCCCAGAGTTCCCAGGAACTAAACCACCAACCAAAGAGTAAACATGGAGGGACCCATAGCTCCAGCCACATATGTAGCAGAGGATGGCCTTGTCTGATATCAGAGGGACAAGTGGCCCTTGGTCCTGGGAAGGCTCAATTTCCCAGTGTAGGGGAATAATGCCAAGGCAGTGAGGTGAGAGTGAGTGGGGCGGGGAGGGGGAGCACACTCATAGAAGCAGGGAGAGGGGAATGGGATAGGGAGATTCCAGAGGGGAAACCAGGAAAGAGGATAGCATGTGAAATGTAAATACATAAAAATATCCAATAAAAAATAAATTAAAAAAAGAGTTACAGCACTATCACTAGTCTCTGGTAGCAGTGTGGAAAAGTTTGTGCAAGACCTGAGACGTGTAACATGTTAGATGGAGTAGATGGAAACATGAGTGGCAGGTTAGGAAATAAAGCATATGAACACATGTTCAACACTTAGGCTTTAAGAAACCATCAGTGGAGGGAACAATGAAGACTGTATTGGTTCAAGTCTCCTAGACATGTCTAATGACTACCAGTACTTAACAGTGTGACGTGAAGAATACTGGGCATCTCTGTAAGACTGGAAACTGACAATCTGGTAAGATATCATGCATCCAAGAACACAGAAAGAATTTAATCATTTTGGTTTGAACATATGCTCAGTGTAACACTTGCCATTAAGTAATTCTGTTAAAGTTTCCTTTATTGGATTTTGTTTCTATGAATACATTGTGAATCCAAAGCTGCTGTTCTTAGAGAGGAATGCCTTGCAAGTTTAGCTGTTGCTGTGTGAAATCATGATATCACATGTCACAAGAAAACATGTTTATCCCCTAGTCGATACATGTATGAAAACTTATTTCAAATTAACTATTTTAAGTGATCCTTGAGCCAGGGAGAATGGCAGTAAAATGGCTACTACCAAGTGTGGTGGTCTTAATATAAACAGTGCCTGAGGGTATGAATATTTGACTGTTTGAATTTGGGAATGGTTGAGAGTGATGTCCTTATTGGAGGAAATGTGTCCCTAGGGTTGGTGTTTAGATTCTGTGTTTGGGGGCAATAACAGGAAAACCCCATAGAACAGTTTAACAGCAAGCCAAGTAGAGAAATAATAAATATCAAAAAGATAAAATAAGCATTCAAAAACTAGTGTTAATATTGCCAAATTCTATTAAAACAATCTTCTAAAATGATAAATGTTAAGAGATTTTGAGTTGACAACATGGGCCACACAATAGGCATTTATGAGTTACAGTCAGAAACTTTCAGGCCCTGCATTTCTATCTCTGCATACCTCCTGGTTCTTGATTAGATATAAGCTCTTAGGTACAGCTAAAACACCATGCTTTCCTGCTACCATGATAGTTATGATCTCTAACCCTCTGAAACTGTAAGAAAGCCCTAATTAAATATTTCCTTTTATAAGTTGATTTGGTCATGATGTTTCTTTAGAACAATGTAACAGTCACTAAGGCATTTGATATTATTGGTTGGCATCCTATGTTCATTAATTAGTCTTCATTCAACAAATATTTATTGATTCTTTCTTTTATATCTACTTGTATAAATGCTGGGTGTGCGAACTGATCAAGATAACATCCTAGTTAATAAGAGTTATATTATAAATATATTTAAAGAATATAATGTAATGTTTTATAGCACCAAGCATGGAAAATAAAAAAGCTAAAAGAAAGAAAATTGAATGTGGAACAATTAGTTAGCAAAGGAAGAAAGAAGTAGAAGAAAATTAGTGTTGCCACAAACATCTCCAAAAGTAACAGCTTTCATCAAATACTTAGAGCACAGTGAACATGTAGGAGGAAGGCAGAGAAATACAATGGAATGCAACAGCTTATAAATTCACAGAAGGCACACATGAAACTTTGTAACAATGAGAAGGAATTTGGTATCTTAAGAAATTAACCTGGAGGACCTGGAGATTTGGACCATTGAAGCTTGAGTTATCAGTGTTAAAAATAATTCACTTGTACCTAAAATCTCTTATGGATATAGATTATTTAGGTTACAGTATTAATGGCAGAGATATATGAACTGCCATTGTAAAAGGCAATAACAGAGTCTACAGAACTAGCAGAAAAGCAAGTGAAGACATTTGAATATATACACCTAGGAGTCACAGGCATGGTGCTAGCAGTATGACAAGATGATAAGGGTCAAAACTGCAACCCTTAGGGATATTTACATTATATTCAGTGTGTGGAGAAAAGAGCAGAAAAAAATCATATAATAATTTTAGAAGAAAGAAAATAGAGAAATAGTAAATATCAAAAAAGGGGGAAAAGTATTCAAAGATTCAAATGTTCAATAGTACCAAATTCTGCAAAAACAAACCCAAAACAATGAATGTTGAAAGGAATGTGATTAAAGAATATGTGGATGCTTTTGTCAGTGTACATGAGTATAGTCATAGCATCTAAAGCAACACTTTACGATGATGATACAAGATAATTTAGATGAAATACTTTACATTTATTCCTTGTACAAAGTGGTCTCATAAAAACACTTCAGTAGAGTTTGCAAAGTATTTTGAGTATGTTACCCCCCATGTCTTCCTTTCTCCACTTTGTGCTTTCTCACCATTATACTTCCTGAATCTTTACAATGTCTTTCACTAAATTGAGGTAATTCTGCTGTGTTCTTATTGAATAAATTTTCTATGCCTTTAGCTTGTCTTTTTCATTCTCCTTTGCCCATGATTTGTAATTTTGGTATCCTGATGGTGTCCCATAGATAATGGGTATTTCCCTGAAAATTCAGTGCATACCTTCTGGGGCTCTCCTAAGGCCCAGTTCCCACCCTTTACCATTGCACTCCCTCAGCTTTCAGAGCTGAGCACTTCTGTTTTGGGTCGAATCTACTAAAACAGACTCTCCATTTCTCCTGTCCCAGTTTCTAAAGATTCCTTCCTTTGTGAATGAACTATTGGTCCATCCAATTAACAGCATGGCAGATCTCCAGCTATACCTGGCTTATTTCCCAGAGAGTCTAGCAACCTGTGCATGGATGACAATACCTGCTTTCTTCAAATCTAAATATAATTCTTTTTTTATATTTTTATTAAGTATTTTCCTCATTTACATTTCTAATGCTATCCCCAAAGTCTCCCATACCCCCCCCACTCCCCTACCCACCCACTCCCACTTTTTGGCCCTGGCGTTCCCCTGTACTGGGGCATATAAAGTTTGCATGTCCAATGGGCCTCTCTTTCCACTTTTGATACATATGCAGCTAGAGTCAAGAGCTCCAGGGTACTGGTTAGTTCATAATGTTGTTCCACCTATAGGGTTGCAGATCCCTTTAGCTCCTTGGGTACTTTCTCTAGCTCCTCCATTGGGAGCCCTGTGATCCATCCAATAGCTGACTGTGAGCATCCACTTATGTGTTTGCTAGGCCCCGGCATAGTCTCACAAGAGACAGCTATATCAGGGTCCTTTCAGCAAAATCTTGCTATTGTATGCAATGGTGTCAGTGTTTGGAGGCTGATTATTGGATGAATCCCTCTACAAGAACTTTTATATCAGGCTTTAAAACACCAAACCAAGAAAGAAAAGAAGCTAGGGTGGTTCCAAACTGTGTAGCTACCTTAAGTTAGTTGTGAAGTTGTCATTAATCAACTAATGATTTATTACATATTATTTCTCTATTTGTGTTTCTATGTGTGCTTGCACATGCATGTATAATGACACTGTCTGTCAGTGTGTAGATGTCAGAGCACAATTTATGGGAGTTTTCACTTTTACCATATCAGCCCTGAGGAATGGAACTTAGAGTGTGAGATAGGTAGCAAGTGCTTTGAGAAACTAAGCCATCTCATTGGCTTTCCTTTGTAATTTTTAAGATAACTAGAGGGCCGGGCAGTGGTGGCGCATGCCTTTAATCCCAGAACTTGGGAGGCAGAGGCAGGTGGATTTCTGAGTTTGAGACCAGCCTGGTCTACAGAGTGAGTTTCAGGACAGCCAGGGCTACACAGAGAAACCCTGTCTCAAAACAAAACAAAACAAACAAACAAACAAAACAAAACAAAACAGATAACAAGAGGACCCCATTGAGAGAAAAAAATTGAAGTTACAAAGATGAGAAGGAATAATCGTGAAGCCAATAGTTGGAGCTGGGGAATCAGTGTAGAATGGAGAGAGGACTGTGCATCCTTTGAAGCAACCATTACAGGATATTTCTCAGTGTTCAGGGGTGAATTTCAAGTTACATGAAGCCATTCATATTCAGTATCCCCAGCATCAACTGAAATACTGAAATCAGACCTAAAAAAGACTGAAGGATTTTGAAATTTGGTTAAAACTCATCAACTTTTCTGAAGTCAGGATATCCTGCTTTCAGATCGCTTCTGCCTTTTCTGCATCAATTCTCCAGTGTGCTCACAGAGTAGAATGTAAGAACCCAAGTACAATGTAAGCAGTGGGGCTTTTAGGTTTCTATGAAGGTGGCATTCAGCATGAAAAGGAGTCTGCTTAAGGGATCTAGATGAATTAAGGTAATGTCTGCCTAACATCAGAGAATTTTTACATAAGACTAGAGGACTCTAACTCCATATCACACCATCAACACGTGCAACCTAAGCAAAATTCTAAGCATTCATATTTTCCTGTGTCTTTTGACTCACATAAATAAGTAAAACTTAAGCCCTGGTGAGAATGTTTTTTAAAAAATTATTAAATTCAACTTCCTATGAATAATTAAAATTAATGTATATTCTATTAAAAATAAAATGATAATGTGTGTTTTGATTAAATGCTTGAAACTACTTACTTACTGCTTTAATTTATACTAACCTAGTTGTATTTCACATTACAGTTACATCTACCATTTTTACCCTATGGAAAAAATAGCTTAATGATTTTTATCCTTTAGCTGTGAATTTATCAAAGTTATAGATGAGGAAGGGCACACGAAAAGCTGGTACTCAGAAACGGTCCCTGTACTGCTCAAATACACAAAACATTACAAAAGCAAAAATCCAAAGGAATTAGAAGAGCCCAGCTAAGTAAGTATAAATTGAGTTCTAAAGGGTTGTTTTGAGAATAAAAGAAGTACAAAATATATTTTACATAGGGATGATATCATAAGTGACCTCTCTTGAATAATACTGCTTATTGATTTCACAAAACCATTTTGTTGCCACCTGAGAAGTTCAGCCATGCATGTGCATCATTCTGCGCAAAGAGTAAAAGCCACTCCCAATCCCTGACAGTTGACTGGAAGAAACATAGCCCAGTAAAAATCATTTTCTGGTTAGTCTTATTTACTTCAGCCATACACCCAAATAAGTTGAAACAATAGCAATCTCAGGTAGGAAATCAAATGGCACAGAAGTTTCTTACCATGAGCCAACCTTGATCATTGGGTGTGATAAAGATTACTTAGAAATCGTATTTCTCCTAGGCAGCAATGTGAGCTGTTACTCATTATTTATATATCTGTTGAATATGTCTAATAATAAGATATTTTGGTCTAGTTTAGAAGAAAGAAAGATGAAATTAGTATGATCAAATTTACAGGGCCACTATGCAGCAAAGAAGAGGAAGAAGGGAAGTTGACAGAGATATGAGTTTTGTTTAAGTGCTCTTGCTTAATCCCTATCACTTAATTTGGAAAAGAAAAGCATCTACAGAATATCCTAGACACAAAGCAATTGTGAAATGGAGAGAGACCCCACATGCCAGTCTCCTGTTATTCTTCAGTGGATGACGATAAGAAAACTATGTGAATAAAGTTAAGAGGATTCCGCAAGGAGGAGAAATGGGGAATGGGAAGCTGCAATTATGATTTTTCTCAAGTACATATTCTAAGGAATATTTCGATAAATGTCATGTGCCAATGTAAGCTTCATGGTCATAATACCATTCTCCTTATAAATAATGCTGACACATGAGAAACTCTCTAATACACACCCACCCCCAAAAAGAAGGACTAGAATTGATTGTAGTCTGCAGTGTTTTAAGCAGGAAATGGTTAGTTAAAAGACAAAAGTTACTTTTTAAACATTTAACAATAATATAATTAAGCTTTGTTACAAAGGTGTGTGTGTGTGCCTGTGTCTGTGTGTGTGTGTGTGTGTGTGTGTGTGTGTCTGTGTGTGTGCATGTATCTGTGTCTGTCTGTGTGTGTCTGTGTGTGTGCATGTGTCTGTGTGTGTGTGTGTCTGTGTGTGTGTGTGTGTGTTTCTTCAGGGTATCCTTGTGTAGACTATGCTAGCCCTGACTTATGATGCTCCTGCTGCAGCCTGCTGCTTCTGAAGGGACATCACAGGCCATGGTGCTCTTACTAAATGCTGGTTTTAACTTGGTTGCTAAGTGCAAGTAATTAAAATCAACATATAATTGTGTCTCCTGAAAACTATTATTGATAGAATCCAAATCTCAACTAGGTATTTCTTAAGATATCAAGATAGAATAAAACTGCATACTTGGGGCATTACAGGCCAATAGCATTTAAGTGGGAAAAAAATGAGGAGGAGAAATCTCCAGAAAGCCACTATATTTTCTGACCAGATCTAGACTTTATGGTTAGTTTGTGGTATTTAACTTGCTTTTCAATGCAACATTGCCTAGTAGCTTTCTCATAATGAATGACATAACATTTAACATAAATATGCTAAACTGGTCTTTCACTTTTTACAGTAGTATGGAGAACCATTTTGAAGAAGAATACAATCTTACTTTCCTAAAATTATATCTAAATTAATCATTTTGCAGTATTGTATGGTTTTCTTTGTTGGAAGTATAGAAAAATTTTTCTAAATTTTTCCTGCATATGTATCAGAAGATGGCCTAGTCGGTCATCAGTGGAAAGAGAGAACAATTGGTCATGCAAACTTTATCTGCCTCAGTACAGGGGAACACCAGGGCCAGGAAGTGGGAGTGGGGAGTGGGGGAGTTGGGGGGTAGCGTGTGCAGGACTTTTGGGATAGCATTGGAAATGTAAATGAAATAAATACTTAATAAAAAATTCATATTTTCTTACCATGTATTTTGGAACTCATTACTCCTCCCAGGTCTTCCTCACCTCCCTATTCACCAAAATGTTATTTCTTTTTCTCTCTCTTAAAAAAATAAATAAAACCCACAAAAGTCTGGAGTTCATTTTGTTTTAGCCACCCACTCCTGGGTACAGGACATGCTTTTATGCCCAGTAAAACTCCATTGGAAAAACCTGATTTTTCCCTTTGCCAGCAAGTATCAATTGCAAATAACTTTTAGTTTTTTTTTCTTTTTCTTTAATTAGGTATTTTCTTCATTTACATTTCAAATGCTATCCCAAAAGTCCCCCAGACCCGACCCTTCCACTCTCCTTCCCCCCTCCCCCCACTTCTTGGCCCTGGTTTCCCCTGCACTTAAGCAGATAAAGTTTGCAAGACCAATGGGCCTCTCTTTCCACTGATGGCCAACTAGGTCATCTTCTGATACATATGTAGCTAGAAACATGAGCTTCGGGGAGTACTGGGTAGTTCATATTGTTGTTCCACCTATAGGTGGACTAGACAAGGCTGCCTACTTTCTCCCTACCTATTCAACATTGTACTTGAAGTCCTAGCCAGAGCAATTCGACAACAAAAGGAGATCAAATTGGAAAGGAAGAAGTCAAAATATCACTTTTGCAGATGATATGATAGTATATATAAGTGACCCTAAAAATTCCACCAGAGAACTCCTAAACCTGATAAACAGCTTCAGTGAAGTAGCTGGATATAAAATTAACCCAAACAAGTCAAAGGCCTTTCTCTACACAAAGAATAAACAGGCTGAGAAAGAAATTTGGGAAACAACACCCTTCTCAATAGTCACAAATAATATAAAATATCTTGGCGTGACTCTAACTAAGGAAGTGAAAGATCTGTATGATAAGAACTTCAAGTCTCTGAAGAAAGAAATTAAAGAAGATCTCAGAAGATGGAAAAATCTCCCATGCTCATGGATTGGCAGGATCAATATAGTAAAAATAACTTTTAGTTAAAGGTCGGATTCCATCTCCACTTCCCTCCCTCAATGTTGGGACCCCATCTGGATTGACCTGTGTAGATTTTGTGCATGTTCCCACAGTCTCTATGAGTTCATATGTATATTACTCCCACTGTATTTTGAAGACAATATTTTCTTGGAGTCAGTCACCATCTCTGGATCTTACAATATTTCCACATCCTCTTCCACACAGATCTACACTCCTTATTGGAGGGGTTTTATGAAGACAACTAATTTAGGATTGAGTGCTACAATTTCTCCCACCTTTTGAGCATTTTCCAGTTGTGAATTACTGTGTTAATTTCCATCTCCTGCAAGATTAAGTTTCTGTGATGTAGTTTGTGTGAGGCACTGATCTGTGGATATAGCAATATGTTATTAGGATGCACTTTCTTGTTGTGTTCCTTTGGTAGATAATAGCAGGAGATTTTCCCCCAAGCCCATGACTTATCTCCAGTTCTGAGACACTTTAGAAGTATGTGGGTTCAATCCCATAGAGTTGGTCTTAAATCTATTTAAACAATGATTTTTGACTACCATACTTGTGTCACTATTGAATTAGTATATCTTGTACTCAGGTCACTGTTGTTCATTGCAGGGCTTGTAGCTAGATGCTATTGTTGACTGCCTTTCTCATCCAGTAATGTGCAGTATACTATCCTTTTGGTATGACAAACACGAGGCAGTAGGGGTGAAACTTCAAGTTGAATGCCAGCTTAACTTCGCCTTTACAATGGGGCCTTACCCTCAGGTTGTGGAGAATAAATAACAGACTTGGCAGTAGTCTGTGACATTAGAGAGAGGGCAGTCTTTGGGACACCTTTGGCCAAATACTTAGCAAGATATAATCCATTCTTGGCACTGGAGATTTTAGTTAGTGGACTAAGAGATTTTATGGGACATTGTCTCCATAAGTTCTTTCTCTATTAAAGTACAACATGTTTCTTTTGTAGCTGGCTGGTTTCCTATGGTTGTTCATATTTATGTATCTTCTAAAAATCATTATTTCCTGATAATTAATGCTGCAATATAAACTACTCTACAAGCTAATTATACCTTTGTAAATGAAAGAAAATGATTCAATTGTCCACATTTTATTGCAAAGTCTCACATAATTAATCATCATTATCTCATTTACATTTTGAAATCAATATTTAGTTTTCTAAACAATTACAATGTAAAGTTAAGGAAAATGCTGAAAGGAGCCCATAGTGGAAGTAATGGGAGCTATCATCCTTTACAAACTAATTAAAGTCATAATTACAGATGAAAAGCAGACTAAATAAATCTTGCCTGGCAGCTGCTGGTATGACTTAAATTTTACTGTGGTTATTTAATTATGATCACTATAGGAAGTGTATTTAACATCCCTGTGCATTTTTTAAAGTTCTCAGATTGTCAATTGTATGGAGTGTTCATTAACGTCTCTGAAGCTGCAGAACTTGAAAATATATGCCAATTAACTCAGTATTTGTAAACAAGTTCCATTCAAACACCCATCTGTGGCTTATATATAATGGGTAGCTTATCAGATCTTTTGGAGCCCTTTGTCAAGATAGAGACTCTCTTGACATTTGAGTATTCTAAATATGAGAAAGTAAATTTGAAGCAAAATGCAAGTTGACAAACCTTTACAAAAATTTCACAAAACAGGCCGGGCGTGGTGATGCACACCTTTAATCCCAACACTCAGGAAGCAGAAGCAGGTGGATTTCTGAGTTCGAGGCCAGCCTGATCTACAAAGTGAGTTCCAGGACAGCCAGGGCTATACAGAGAAACCCTGTCTCAAAAAACAAACAAACAAACAAACAAAAACCCACAAAACAAAACAAACAAAAAAAACAAAAAAATCACAAAACAGACACTGTAGGGTGATGTTAATTAAGTCAAAATATCACAAATAAAGACCTGACCAAATTAGACCAAGTGACTACAAAGGGAGATACATAAAATTTATTAAAGAAAAAAAAATGTTTTCCAAGGGAGTAATTTATACATGAAAGTATTACAAGTAGCTTTAGGAAAATTTTTACCAAATGAGAGAAAAGTAGAGTGTCTACAGAGATAATACTAAGCATAGCAAGGTTAGATGCCTGCAACTCAGTAAATTACTTTACACTCCGGCCACCTTACCGTGAGCCTTGAGGATGGAGATGGTGGTGTCAATGAAGTCCTATTTGGAAAGGATTAGATTCTTTTCCCCGACAGCCTATGACCTATGCTATACTGGGATTTTAGCCCAATTAACAGTATCAGACACAAGTCCCCTGTGTGGAGAATACTTCAAATCAAATCTCAAAATGTCAATTACTCTCATAACATCTATCCACTAATATGCCAGCAACCACGTACTGTAAGCCCAACCAATTGTTACTGTAGAACTCATGGCTCACAACTGGGTAAAACTTGATTGCTTTTCTCTCCTGGCAGGACATGTATACTCTTCTAGTGCTGTTAAAGCTAGGCAATCATGATGATGCTTCCAGATATGTACGCTTAATTTCGCCAAAACTTAAGAATTTTTATAGAGTAAGAAATCCATTTCTATTTCATTAGTTGATTTTGGTTGCTGCCATTTGTTCAAGATCAAAAAGATTACTTGATCAATTCCTGAAATAGTATTATCATGACAAAAGACAGGTTTGTGTATTGTTCACTTTATATTTGACCTATAACTCTCTAAACATCCTTGAAGATTCTAATTCTCAAGGCCTACAAGTGTTAATGTCTTCAAAATTTAATATGTAAAGTACAAGTGCAAAACGTAGCCAGTTTGTTTCAGTCAGTAGCAGTCTGGGAAAAGTCACCCTGTATCATTCAAATGAGAAAATGAATGAAGATGGCAAAGGATTTTTGTTTCCTGAAACAAAATTTCTTTCATCACAGATAGAATGCTTTTCTCCCTCTAACTTCAATAGTAAAGTACAGAGTGGTTCTTGCTGTTTCTTATCATTTGTTTCTTAGCTTCTGTAAGCTCTTAATTGGAAGACATTCCTATAAGAAAAGACAGATTAACAAGGGAAATTATCAGAAGGGTTTTAGCACATATATTTCATATGTATATCTCTTAGAAAGAGATCTTTTAACCAAGTTAATAGATCAACTTCAAGAAAGCAGTATATTTTAGAGAATTAACACAAGGAAAGAAGCTGTAAATTTCTAGAAATAGAACCGTGTGTGTGTGTGTTTTATGTGAGTGCATATCTGTTTATATATGGTATGTGTCTGTGGTGTGCATATGCATGTGTGTAGACTAATTTACCATATTCTGTATAATCAGATCCTTCTATCTCTAGTTACATAAGCATCTAGCCTTGCTTGCTGTCGTACCAAAAGGTTTGAAGAGGTTTTTTAATATATTTTTGTCTTTGTGGATCAATGTCCTGCTTATTGTCAAAGATTGGGAGTTTTGGAATACTTTCCTTTCTTTTAATTGTCCCTTAAAGACTAGTATCACAGGCCATTCTACTGTATTACATAAAGAGCACTAATTTAAGAAAACATAAATGGACTTGATATTCCAATTTCTTCCAGGCAGTCAATAGATACAAGTTCTTATTGTCTGTTCATTAAACCTGGACATTTTCAGTGTCTTTAATGAACCAGCTTCCTAAAGGTGTTGTTGGAAATATGACCAGAGCTCCCTTACACATGGTATGCCAACATTTTTAAGTTAATGACATTGACTGAACCCAATTTGACTGTCCTGTGCCAATGTGGGAGGTCTGTCTGAAGAGAAACTGAGCAGGACAGATGCACTTCATCCCCCGTCTAAAGAAGTGAAGGAAAGGATTTGTAGCAAGGAATGACTGACTCGGAAACTTTATTTGTATTTGAGTTTGAGGATTTATTTTACTTTGAACACTGGCCTAGTTTAAGACTGGGGGAATTTTGAATTGAATGTACCTATCACAAAGCTACCCTGATAAATGACACTGGCAGTCAACCAAACTAAGAAATTTCAGGGGCCAGGTGCTTATGTCAGATAAAAACCCAGAATTTCTTGACTCTTCACAGCAAAGGAAATTGGCTTTCTGAAAATGGAAGACTTATATTTCATAAATAATATTTGCCAACAACAAAAGATGAGTCTATTAATGGTAAATGTAAATTTTCATGGGGAAAATGAATTGATGGATTGAAAAGAGTCTCCTAACGAATAGAGTGTTTGCAGGAAAGCAGGCCCTGCACCTTGCCTCGGAGGACAGTAGTGCTGATCCTGATGGAGGAAGAGCAGATGAGCCAGCTGTGCGGAACAGTGGAGAATTGGCCCTGGTGTGAGGCGGTGAGGGTGCATGGGTCATGTCCTCCCTCTCCCCCCAAGTCATCCACAGTGGCCAGGAAATCTTGGGATCAAGACAGCAGAGCAGAAGAGCTGTCCCCTGTTCCCTCGCTGGCTATAGCACCCCCCTAAGAGCTACCCCTATACTTTGCCTAAGCAACAAAACAGCTGGCCTTGATGTAATGACAAAGCCACAGGTGAGCCCACCCCTAGGGTGTGAGGGTGGAGAGCTGGCCTAGCCCCTCCCAGGTTGTAGCACTCGGGAAAGGGAGGCCAGTACAGTGACTGGGTGGCACAGGGGAGCTGGCTCTGGAAGCATGGGTACAAGTGATCGGGCATGGAGAGCATAGGGGCAGAAGAGCTGACCCTGTCTCTAGCTGGTGGTGGTCTTAGGTGGCTTAGCCTAGGCAGTGTGGGAGCCCTCACCCTGGTGTTGTGGATAAGAGAATCTGACCAGTTCAGCTACCACTTCAGCTACCAGGCCCAGATCCAGGTCACTGAATGGCCTACCCCAAAATCTATATTATCTGAGAATGGTCAGGACACATGAAAGGGCCAGTCCCACGTTTTCAAAGCTGCGGGATCTTTATGACACAGGGCAACACAAGTATAACTGAGAGGAGTCTAGTGAGGATCCAGTATTGATGGTGTCACAGAAGTCAGAGATCTTGAACCAGACCAATGACTCATTACAAGTGAATTTGAGTGGACAGAGGGATTTACTGTGGGACACACTGTGACATACTACAGATTCCATGATGAGATGTTTTCTATGCTTTGTTCGCTATTGTTGTTTGTCTGTTTATTTATTTGTGCATGTTTTATTTCTGCAGGGAGTTTCACGGATAGAGGATAGATATGAAGGGAAGGGGACATAAGCAGGGTCACTGTGATGAGGATGTGAAACTCACCAAGAATCAATAAAATGGTTTTTAAAAAAGAATAGAGTGTTTGAAATATAATCAGTTCCCCATAAGCCACTGTAACATCAAAATTGACTCTCTGGGGAGAAATTGAGATGCAGCAAATGGTAAGTCTCCTGTGTCTTGATACAAAGCTTCCCCTGTAAGTCATAATAATGATACAGGGAAAATTCCCTGCAAAAATTTCCATGGATTTCCATACTCACAGAGACTACTACAAAGGAGAAACTGATGAATAAATTGTCCATATTGTAGAATTATATCTTTAAAGCAATGGAATGTTGGGAACAAGCAAAAGAAACTTATTCTACCACTGCCACTTCATTTTCAGACTCCATTGAATCATAGGGAAAAATAAAATTCAAGGTCCCAGGCCCTAGGGAAGCTGGGCACTGTCCTACAGCTTAGCTGCTTCTGTTGTAAACAGTTGTCTGAGTCCAGACATCTTAGGGACAACTTCTCTATTGTGCTGGCAGGGTCATACAAGTTCATGCTCCCAGACCTTGGAACAAATGTCTATCCCAATTCCCCAAATGTCTTCTTAATTGTCTGTTAACCAGTTAAGAATATAGAAATTGCTGTTATCTAAACAAAAATGTGTAAGTTGTAAAAACACATAACCAACTCTGTTATTCCCTAATTAACTACATGCAGCCGACCTGCTTCTCTGTCCCCTTATCTCTCTGAACTCCAGTTCAATGTCTAGAAGAATAAATTAAGAACTTTGAAGTCAAGTTGCCCAGTCTCCAATTAGTACTCCCTTGCTTAGCCCATACTGTCAAAATAAAATTGGATAACACCTCAGCTCTCCCCACCACCCTCCTTGCCTTGTGTTCCCATCCTTTAAAAATGTACAATTTCCCATTAGGAACAGAGTTCACATTCTGAACTGGCTGCTTCCCTGAGCACTCAGAAAACAAAACTTTCAATTTTAAGCTACCATATCTGAAGTGAGCTTTCTCAGTTTTCACCCTGAACCCAACAGAAATGTCTGAGAAAACTTGGATGTGGGGTTCTTATAACCACCTGAAAACTAATAATCATATTTACAATGAAATTGGAAAGGAGGCCAGGTATTTACATGTTCCCTTACTTATGCTTTTCATGTAGAAAATCACCTCATCTTTGTATTCAGGTAAAATTCTGTTGGGGAGTGGTTCTAATGCTTTGAATTAATCTGACCTCCAAAAAATGGGGCATCTACATGTCTAAACGCTAAAAGTCATTGTCCTCAATAGGTTTCTGATTGATCAATAAGGATCCAGTGGCCAATGGGTGGACAGATAGATTGAGGTAGGACATTTAGATTTTTTGGGACTAGGAACTAGGAGAAAGAAAGGAAGAGAATCACCATGATTTGGAGGTAGATGGATCAGATTTAAAGCTGCAGGAAAAAAAATCATCCAATATGTAGGTGGAAGGAAAAAGTGGTCTTATGGGAGGGGCTGCCCAGAAGTTAATTGGGCAACAAAGATAAAACAGATTTAGGAGGTGTTGAGCCACTAGTACTGGAGGGAAATATATGCTAGCTGGGCAGAGGATTAGAATGGCCCAGCCTTTAAGCTAGTCAAGGCATATTAAAATTAACTGGCGTGTGTGTGTGTGTGTGTGTGTGTGTGTGTGTGTGTGTGTGTGTGTGTGTATCTTTCATTCAAGAATCCAGAGGGCTCTGGTGGGTGGCTGGGAGTGCGACCTGCGGGGGGTACAAAGTGGTTTAGCTAAACTCATTGCAACAAGACACATCAAATCCATGAAGTCAAGTGTAGCTCAATCTCTCCAGTGAAGTCATAGGTTATAAATAGGTGTGTACATCAACAACATGTCATGATGTTCCCATTGTAAACTCACACTTTTTAACATCCTTATTGTGAGGTTAAGATTCGGGTACTTTAAAAGACTTCCATAGAAAGAAAGAAAGAAAGAGAGAGAGAGAGAGAGAGAGAGAGAGAGAGAGAGAGAGAGAGGAAGGAAGGAAGGAAGGAAGGAAGGAAGGAAGGAAGGAAGGAAGGAAGGAAGGAAGGAAGGAAGGAAGGAAGGAAGGAAGAAAGGAAAGGAGGAGGGGAGGGAGGGAGGGAGGGAGAGAGAGAGAGAGAGAGAGAGAGAGAGAGAGAGAGAGAGAGAGAGAGAGAGAGAGAGAGAAAGAGAGTATGAGCAACAGGTGGGAACATACCAGTGAGAAGAAAGCTGTCACCTTCTACTTTGAAAGTCTTGAATTCTGTAGCTGCATTGCTTGACTAGAGGGAAAGATAATGTTGACATTGAAAATATGATTTAGTCCCTTTTCTTATGCTTGAATGAGTGTGATTAGTTCTAAATCACAGAAATATTTGTGATTGTCTTTTCTGGAAGGTACACCTAGAATAGAAGGCTGCAAAATGTGCTGTGGGCTAATAGTCCGTTTTTCATCACTGAATGTTTTATTCAGTCAGTTTACCATGGTGGTAAACCTCTTCCTCCTATCCTACCCTCCCTCCACTTTTTCTTCTTTTTATAAATGTTGAATCACCTAAAATTAAACTGTGAGTAAATAAAGATCAATTTAAAGATGGTAGTTGTTTCTCTAATCTCTCCTCTCTCTTCTCTCACCTCTTCCTCTTCCTTTCCCGCTCCCTCTCCCTCTTTCTCTCCTTTTCTCCCTCTCCCCCCCCCCCTCCTATTGTGTGTCTGGCATTTGTCTGGCATGTGTGCACTGATCTATGAGTCTGTTGTGTGCACGTTTGTGTAGTTGTGCACTGTGTGCACACAGAGGGCAGAGAGATTATCAGGTATTCTCTGTCATTCTCCTACTGGATCCCCAGCATCTAACAAGGCTGCTGGGATCTGAACTCTGGACTTCTCATTCTAATTTATGTCCACCGAGCACTCTCAAACCCTGGGCCATCTCTTCGGTCCCACCAACATTTTTCCTATATAGAGTCTTTAGACAATATGATTGTCTCACTTTCCAGTAGAATATCCTTGTTTCCCTCTGCAACTTCTTGAGCTAGTTTTCACTATCTAAACTACCATCTGCAATATTGTCCTTAGAGTGTAAACAGCAAGGTCCCATTAAACCTTGCTTACTGTACTCCAGGGCTGGCTTTCTGTAACTTGTAGCACCAAACTTTTTTATATTCTTCCTGCAAATGAGTTTTGTACACCTCCAAACTACATGAACCAATTTAGCAGTCCAGAATCCTTGCTTTCCATCTAAAGGGTTCTGGCCTTTTTGCCAGCAAAACTATAAACATGCACACTGGGAAGTTTTATTCTTTAATTTTTTTCTCCAAAAAGAAGACATGATCTTTTCCCTTAAGGAGGTAATTTTTTTCTCTTTTAATTTATAATATATTAGTGTAAAGTTTGGTACAGATTTTGTACTCATTTTTGCCTATATGACTATAAATTTGACTATACACAATACTGAATTATATTTTTATTGCTTCTATATAAGGTTTTTTCCAAATACCCTTCCTTCCTTCCTTCCTTCCTTCCTTCCTTCCTTCCTTCCTTCCTTCCTTCCTTCTTTCCTTCCTTCTTTTCTTCCTTCCTTCCTTCTTTTCTTTCTTCCTTTCTTCCTACCTTTAGGTTTGACCACAAACTGCCTCCTACAGATTTATATGTTTGTGCACTTGGTTCACAGATGGTAGCAACTATTTTAGTAGGCTGTGGAATCCCTTGAACCTGGGGCTTAGCTGGCAGATATAGGGCTGGAGACCATAGCAAAAGAGCTTGTAGAACTCTGTGCAGGCTCTGGCCTAAGCCTTTCTGCTTTGTGGTTATTCCTATATAACAAATGCCTTTCAGCAAGTTCTGAATACCCTGAAGTTGCTCACATCTCCACCTCCTGAAACAGTGAGCTACTAAATCCTTCCCTGCCCTTCTTGTCTCTTGTCAGGTCAAAGTAACAAGAAAAATCTTGTTACTAATCCAGAGAACTGGTAGTGGGAGGGGAGTTGTTGCTATAACACATCTGAGCCTAGAGTTAAAAGAACGTTAGTATTGTTGTGGCTCTTTCCTTCATGTTCAGGAATGCTTGCCTGTATGAGTTTACATGCAGCCTGTGCTTTCAGGAGTCCACGGAGGTTAGAAAGCAACAGGTCCTCTTTATGTGAATGTGTGAGCCACGGTGTGGATTCAAGAGAATCAACACTGAGTCATGTCTTGAGCCTTGATTTGGAGGTCTTTGGAACTGGTTAGAAGGGAGAATGTAAAAGCATATAATGCTACAGGCCAAAGAAGCCCAGAGTACTGTGAGCAGACTTGAGTGGAGCAGCACAGCACGGTGGGAATCTCAGATGATCGGGGATGGTAATCCAAATCTACTTCAGAAACATTTATTTCTAAGATGATTAAAAATATTCAAAACCATGGAATTCGCTGCTAGAAAATTGTGACTTATGGATTTTTTTCATATTTGCAGGTAAAGATTCCATGATTCAAAGGAGGCAAGTCTGAGTGTTCAAATGGGTAACAGTGCTTGGATGCATTATCCATGCAGTTCTAATTCAGAAATACATCATTCAAGAATAACAGGATTATGGAAACCTACACCAATGATTCAGAAATCCACCACACTTAGAAAATGTGTGACAGTATTGGATTCCACATAGTGAGTCTTAGTTAGGGTTTCTATTGCTGTGAAGCAACACCATGACCAAGGCAGCTCTTAAATGACAACATTTCACTGGGTCTGGCTTCCAAGTCCAGAGGTTCAGTCCATTATCATCAAGGTTGGAGCATGGCTGCATCCAGGCAGGCATGGTGCAGGAGCTGAGAGTTCTACATCTTGATCTGAAAGCAAACAGGAGAAGACTGACTTCCAGACAACTAGGAGGAGGGTCTCAAAGCCCACCTCCACAATGACACACTTCCTCTAACAAGGGCACATCTGCTCCAACAAGGCCACACCTCCACATACTGCCACTCCCTTGGCTGAGCATATTCAAACCACCACAGAGTCCATTAGTAAACTGAGAGTGAAGCTGTTAGGATGAAGCCTAAATTAGAGTGGAGAGTAGAGAGTATTGGAGGAACATGAGATATACGTTAAGGAAAGCTGTATGCACTAGGATGACCTATCTAGCTGAAGAGAGAGATTGCTTGTGTTTATGTTAGCATCAAGGCTATAAAATCAGAGCCACTGGAGCATAAATGCTACTACCTCGAGCCCAGATACTGGACATGGAGCTGTGCAAACAGCATGTTTACACTGTTTGGACTGCTCTTTCTTCATCTCAGTGTATCCTTCCTATGCCCTTACATCTCCATTTTCAAATAGGAAAATTTATTTCATTTCATATTGTATATAAGTTGGGTTTTGTTATTGTTTTAATCTTACAAAAGCTCACAGTTAAGTTTGGTTTCTGTCTAAAAGAGAAACTTGATATTTAAATAGTGTTAATTCTTTTAAACTACGGGAATTATTGAAATTTTACTAAGTGAGTTTTGCATCATAAGTTCACTCCTTTTCAAGAAGCCACCAACAGTCCATCAGGACGGGGTGGGACTCTGTGAGCCCCTTTCTGACCCATGATTTATTCATAACAGACCCGGTCTTGTGCACTTCTTGTGAAGGCGGCCTCGACTGCTAGGGGGATCAGGATTGTAATGGCTATGTGACCCAGGGGTCTTTTCAAATGATGTAATGAAAATGCACTTAATTTTTCACAGATCATTGTGAAAACTGAAATATTCCTCGCATTGTGGTCAGGTTTGAGATTTGTCAATTCACTTGAAACAAGCACAAAGCTCTCAAATATACTATGGGTATTTATGAAGATGATGCAAGATCTATTAAAATTGTTAGATTTATTCCTGGCTGTACATCTCTGGCCTCATTTTTTTCTAGACATTTACTTAAGAAAAATTTTATTATATATTCTTTTTATGTCACTTTCAAATGTAAATCTTCACCCAGGGACTGATTAAGTTCGTCAGTCCATATAAGTGAATCCCAGGGACCTGAGAATAATCCTCTGAAATTTAATCAGCAAGACAGATAGAACTCTGCCCCTAATCTCCTGACCTTTGTAATATGACAGGAATCTAATTTCCACAGAACCAATTAGCAAACATAGCCCTCTTCACATTGAGCAGGCTAAGACAGAAAAATAATTCTGTCCTTTCTAATAGTCTACACTTGTTCTTAATACTTCTGCGACTGTTTCTTTTTTTCCCCATGGAGTTTCTTTATGGTGAGATAATGAACAAATTGGTTGATCTATACATTACCCATTTCCTTACATGTGTGCATGTGTGTGTACAAACAAATTTAGTAATATTAGAATTAAGTATATCAGTAGGAGCAGAGGAAGAATACTTAATTATAGAAATGATGCCATTTTCTATTCAACAGTATACTCCCTCCAGTTTTTGAACATATGCACACATACAGAGTAACACAATTTTCACAAAGCAGATATAGAGTCTCTGCAGCAGGAATAGAGCTACATTAGTCATTGTTTCCAACATTTCTAATACAGAAATATACTGTAATCTAGATGCAGAGAGTGATGCCTTAGGCAAGCTACCAATTCTAAGCTGGGCTTAGAGATGTACACTACCTGCCCGGGGCCTAACAGATTGTTTACAGATTAAAAACTATAGTTGTTCCTGAACAATAACTTAACTTTATGATGAGTCTTGGAATGTGCATTAGAAAAAAAATTGCTGACATTTTTTAAAGAAACTCCTGAAGATATATGACCCATTATATGGATATGAAAAATGACTTATGAAATGAAGTAAGAGGATTTCTGAAAAAATAATATAATTTTGCATGTTGCCTGACCAAAATACCTGCAGGGCCTTGGGCTTTCTCCACTTGTCCATGTTGGAGACATAAAAATAGCAAATGTTACTGCAGGTTTTTATTAAGTGCCGGCCCCACTCCTCTTCCAGCCATACAGTTTGAGAGATTGACCATAAAGTTTTAGTAAGTAGCTTACCAAGCCAAATTGATAGATATTAGGAGAAAAATCTATAAATCCCAATATCCTATTTACAATTTACCCTTCATCAACCTGGTCAATAGTTTTCTTATTGAAAAGAATTCCATGCCCATATTCCCTGGGGCTATGAGAAACCATTAAAAGTGACAAAGATTACTATAAATGGAGGATGTGTACAGAATCAATGTAAGTTTGGCAGGCATGGCAAAATGACTTCAGCTTACAAATATTAGGAAATCTGTTTGCAAAGAGCATCATCTGCAGAGAGCAGAAGGTGAGAGAAAACCAGCCAGCAACAGTAGGCAACTGCACTCTCGATATTTCAACAGGAATGTCAGGACTTCTTCTACACTATGGTTACAAATAAACACTATAGAATGCTAGTGGAGTGCATTGGGTTTTGTAGATTATAAGAACTGAGTGTAACTCAGTTATCTCAGTTATTAAAACTCAAATTTACCAGTTATCCTCCAGAAATTAATCACACATATACACATATGTGATAAATTTCTGGAGGATAACTGGTAAATTTGAGTTATATATAATAATTACTTCACCACTAAGCAAAATTAAGAGATTTTTTCCCTCTTATCACTGAGAACAAAATTTTTCTCCACTTAGGAACTTAAATATTAACTAGTTGGTAATGAACTGGTAACTTTAATAAGCAAGTCAAAATAACTCCAAAGGAACTAGAAAAACTCTCTTAACATCACAGCATAGTTTATCTGTGTCAAATATATGGGTATATATTCAAGAGAAAGAGAATGGGTATATATTCACAGAGTGAGACAACTGAAAGTATAGTCATCAGCAAAGTAATATGAATGTTCATGAAAATGTATTTTAATTCTGGTGAAAAGGAGATGAACATGTATGATACTGTCTGGGGAGATATGAGCAAGTATCTATTCATCTCAGAAAGGAAACTGACAACAGACCAAAGGAAGCCTTCACCAACTTGGTGATGTTCACTTTGTTAAATTATAGGATTATTAATGTGAGATTACTGACAGAAGCAGAAATGACACAAAGTTGTGTCACCAAAGCACATCTCAGCACAAATGGCAATTCATGAAGTCTGGAAACATGGGGCTCCCTGTACAAGTGGCAGCCAGCTCAGTAGGCTGGGCAGTGTCCTTTCCTGGTGGCTCAGTCAGTCTGACACTCATCTGAGTCTCTCAGATTGTTTAAACATCTCTTAGCAGGTCCTCCTGCAGCTTAAATATGCTGGTGATGCAGGGGCTTAGTGGATCTGCTCAGTTGCATGGAATTTTTCAAACGAGTGATTTGGTTATTTCCTAAGCTTAACTACAAACATGTTGGATGGAATGCTTCAAACCCCCCAAAAACATCCTGTGTCATATTGATATTTCTTGTGGGATGTTCTTTTGAATATCCTCTATCTTAATAATGAGTTTCCCCTCAAGATGGATGGTTTGTCAGAAAGGAAATTGCTATATAACAAGACAAGAATCATGAGTATAAATTGTCATTAGAAAAATTTACATGGTACTTGTTGAGAAGTGGTTGGTTTGTTAGAAAAAAAAGGTTCAATTGCAAAATTTGGGAAAGAGTATTTGCAATAGAATCTTTAAATAGTATTTATGATATTTTGCTGAACTTCAACAAATCTAAAGTTCATTGAATTAGTAAAAACATTAGGATGGCCTTAATCTCTTAGCTTGTAATTTGGTAATTATTTTGTTCCTACTGTAAAGTGTATAGGCAACAGGTGCATGCATGATTGGAAGGCACAGTGATACACTGCAGAAGTCAAAGTATAAGATTTCAGAAGCAGGTCTCTGCTTCCTGCTTCACTTGGGTTCTAAGGATGAAACTTGGTTTGCCATGCTTGAGTAGCAGGCACATCTACCCATTGATCCATATGACTCTCTCCGCTTATATTTCTTTTTGCTTCATTTTCTTTTAAAATTACGTACATGTAGGAAGAGTTATGAGGATGCAGTACCCGTGGGCAGCATAAGAGGACTCTGGATCCCCTGGGGCTGGAGTTACAGGTGGTTGTGAACGACTGTGCATGGTCACTAGGAATCTACCTTGAGTTCTCTGACAGCACAGTGCAGGCTGTTAACAACGGAACCGCTTCTCCAGTGCTTCAGTTTTTAATTTTAATGAAATCAGACTTCTTCTGTTTTGAAAAAAAATCTTATAAAAATATTTTATAGTCTCAACAGAAAAATAATGCTGTAACTCAATCTTAACAAATACACAATTCTTACATTTAAAAAAGCCATTCCTAAAAAAGCTACCTAGAGGGGCCAAGTTTTTTTTCTAGAAACTAGGATAATAGGAGCTTAAAATGATATTCTTTCTACCTTGCATTGGCTGAGTCCCCAGAGGTTGTGAACTAAGCAGAAGGTACCAGGTGATCACATGTTTTGCAGTGAGATGTTAGCTCATCTGAGAAAGAACACACACACACACACAAAATGTTTCTTGAATCCCATGAAGTCAATGCAACACCCAAATATTAAAAACGTAAAGACTGAGTAGTCTCAGAATTGTGTCCATGGCTAAGCTTGACAGTGAGCCATTGTTATCCCTGGGAGTCAGAAAAAGATGATTTCTTCTATATTAACCCAAACAAAGGGAACTTCTTCTAAAGGGCTCATTGAGCAGCCTAGTTGACCCAGAGGATGGCTATTTGAAAAACAACTGAGCAGTTTAATACCAATTACCTGTCCTATGAGGCTTCCTAGTACCATCTTTGGGAAGATCAAGGAAGCATTAGGTATGAAGGGAAAAAACTAATTTCAGAGTTATCAGTAATTTCATTAAAATGCCAATGCAGCAAATATTCCAATAAAAGACAAAAGATTGTCAGTCATAAAATTGTTCTGGTACATTAACAACAAAGTTTCAGGAAACAGTAAAACCTAAAATAATGGTATTGGTTATACTATGTGAATTATTTCTTTCAGAAAATACAACTTAAGGGAGTATGCATGATATATTAAAATGACATACAAATCTAATTGTTGAATATGGCTACAAAATATGTATCACAATCATTGAATTAAAAACTAGGAAAAAGTAAATAAAAGCATAAGGCTAAAGGAAGTGTTATATAACTGTCAGTACCTGAGTGAGCAGACAGCAGAAGCCTAAGTTCTTTTCCAGAAAACTAAGACTGCACCATCTGCCCCCATAGGTGTCTTTTTGTGTGTTTGTTTCTGTGTTGCTTGTAATGCGCTTCACCCTCCCTTAGTCTCAGGCAACTTGGCTCCCAGTTGGTGGTGCTGTTTGGAGGAGGCTCAGGAAGACCAGCCTCTCTAGGGAAAGTATTTCACTGGAGTCCATCTTTTGTATTTGTGCTTGAGATGTGACTGCTGCGGGCTGCTATGCCTCCCCATAACGATGGACTTGTCGCTCTGGAACTCGAACTCCTAATCAATCCTTTCTTTTATAAGTTGCTTCTGATTATGGGATCTTCTCAGAGTAACAGAATATTAACGGCGGAAACAGGATTATGACCTTCATGTTTGAAATCAACAGCAGAGCCATGCTCTAGTTCCTCAGCAAGCTACCTCTACATTATCATATTTCTAAATAAAAATAGGACCCTAGAAGTATCACTATTTTAAAATAAATATAAAATGGGTATAATATGAGTTAATTATCCACTTTAAACATCAATAGACATAATCTATTTTACTTAAAAGAAGCAATGCTTCTCTAATAATCTCTTATGCATGAGAGGGCAGAAATAATATCTAAGGCTAAAAATAATAAACAAAATCACCATAGATAAAACAGTGTCCCGGAAAATATTCTGAAAGGAACCTTTCTCCTAAGTTGAATGTGTATTTATAGGAAGTCATAATTTGTAGAAGAGAGGCTTTATCTGGTTTACTTTAGACACCTTACTATAATCTTCAAGTGTGTGTTGGGCAATGAAGACTCCAAAACAATGTTAAAAAAAAAATAAAACCTTCTGGAGAAACTGCATCTATTGCAGACCACTTTGGGCACATGTATTAACATCTACCAATATATCATCAGTTCTCTCTCCTAGGAAATGTATGTATTCTTATCCCTTGAAGTCAGTAATGCATTTGTGACTTGTGTTGAACAATGAAACTTGAAAACAAATTACTGCGCTGTCATTTGGCATTAAGATAGAATATCACTTATAGTCAGTTCTCATTACTTGCAACAGTTGTGCTCTCCCAGGTCTCCATGGGCAGTGAAGTAGCACATGCTAAGTCACTGATCCTGGGAGAAATGGCCTCTTAAATTCCTATGAGCCTCTATCCATTTATTTCTATCAACTAATCAGTATGACCAGTGGCATGTGTTATATACATTTAAAGATTATTAATTGGTATCTTTACATGTGTGTAAAGAGAAATTACCAACAATTATTTATACTTGGCACTTGAATATTTATTTATAAGTCAAAGAAAGCCAATATTGCTTTGAATGTCTGACCTACAGCAACTTATCTGTACATTTCTTTGGACTTTCCTGGACAACAATGTTGTCCTCTGTCCTTTCATAGTGTCTATCACCTAGTGGATCTACAAACTTCATAGTTTTTCCATACTTTGTATACATTTCAACTCCTCTATCATTGTTAAATACCTTCATTATTTTTTGTGGATCTGTTATTGACTCACTAGCCTTCAACCCTTGGGTACCCACAATTCATGCCTGAACAAATTAAACTAATGCATTCATTTTCCCTCTAAGGCACATGGCAGTCTCCTTATAATTAGCAATACTGCATAACACTATGCTGCTACGGGACATTTCATAATCCCCAGCAAAATGCAGGTGCAAGTGTGTAAAACTGACATTAAAATAGACTAAAAACAGGATACCTGTTTGAATATGAGAAATGAAAAAAGAAGTTGAGACCTCACCTCTTTTGACTTCAGCTGTAAAGCTTCATGGTTGGTGTATGTCTTTAAATAGTATTGAGCTGGGCAGTGGTGGCACATGCCTTTAATCCCAGCACTTGGGAAGCAGAGGCAGGCAGATTTCTGAGTTCAAGGCCAGCCTGGTCTACAAAGTGAGTTCCAGGACAGCCAGGGCCATACAGAGTAACCCTGTCTCAAAAAATAAAATAAAATAAAATAAAATAAAATAAAATAAAATAAAATAAAATAAAATAAAATAAAAATAAATAAGTAGTATTGAAAGCACTGTGAGTACTGATTTAGGTCTTAGAAAGTCTTCAGTACACAAGTCTATCCTTACACATACAGATTCTGCAATGAATAAACCCCAAGCATTATTCTTGTCTAGCAATGATGCAGTTACTGCCTGCATGGGTGAACACACAGCATGTACCAACCATAACTTAACTCTCTCACATCTCTGAGATTTGGTAACTGCAAAAGAAAGTTATTTTCCCGTACTTAAAGACCCTTGACCTAAAAGTCCAGATATGAAATTTAATGATGACACTTACATATTTGAAGAAAGACATGGGGAAATGTATAGAATGTTTTGGAAGTAAGCACAAGAAACAAGGTGGCTCACCAACAATGATCAAGATCAGAGTAGAAATGACAGATTCCAAAGAATACCCTTGTAATTATTTCAAAGTGCATATAGTATTCTATTAACTTAAAAAGACATAAAAGTGTAAAATAACTAAATTTGAAAGGTATTAGTAATTGAGTGTTTTATTAAAATGGAGATGTATAAGTTCCCACTATAGTGAAAATTGCACTGGAAATAGATCATTTCATTATTTATTTGTAGTATGAGTTTGAGTACTTTTAAAAGTTTAATCACTATTGATTATTACTTTACAGTAATCAGCAATTTTATTCCCTTTACAGAAACCCAAACAAACTAAAGATGGTGTAAGAGAGTGGCTGAGAGGACAGCAAAGCCCAGATGAGTCCAGCTTGCTCTCAATCATTCAGATACCCATATTTCTAGATCTCCAGGATACACTAAAAAGTTTAAGGGTGAAATGATTGACTGTCAAAATCAACTATTCAGGAACTGGAACACAGCAGTTAAGAGAACTGGCTGCTCTTCCAGAGAACCCAGGTTCAATTAATTCTCAGTGAACCTAATAGCTCACAACTATCTATAACTGCCCAGTTCCCAGTGATCTGATGCCTTCTTCTGATCTCTTTGGCCATAAGGCATATATGTGGTTCACAGGCATACATGCAGGCAAAAAAATTATACACATAATAAAGTAGTAAAATTTTAAAATGGTGATTCATACTTTATATGTGCAAGATTGGTCTGTGTCATTAAGAAAGCTACATTCCCAAAAGAAATTAAAGTAACAATGTATATCACATATGCATACATTTTTTAGACTTTCTGTGAACTATATTTTAAAATTTAAACTCTCTTTTAAGTGACAGAGGAAGACATAAAATATTGCAACATGGGTACCACATCATGTTTAGATACATGCATATACCATGCAAGTTTTAAATCATTTGTGAATGTTTATCACCTTAGGATTTTCTGTTGGTAAAATTTTTCAAAACCATCACTTCCATCTAGTGCTCAGAATACCCAGGATACAACTCACAGACCACATGAAGCTCAAGAAGAAGGAAAACCTAAGTGTGGATGCTTCAGACATTCTTAGAAGGGGAACAAAATACTCACTGGAGGAAATATGAAGAGAATGTGTGGAGCAGAGAGTGAAGGAAAGGCCATGCAGAGACTGCTCCACCCGAGGATCCATCCATATACAGTCACCAAATCTAGACATTATTGTTGATGCCAACAAGTGCTTGCTGACAGGAGCCTGCTATAGCTGTATCCTGAGTGGCTCTGCCAGAGCCTGACAAATACAGAGGTGTATGCCAACCATTGGACTGAGCACAGGGTCCCCAATAGAGGAGATAGAGAAAGGACTGAAGGAGCTGAAGGGGTTTACAACCTCACAGGAAGAACAACAATATCAACCAGCCAGATCCCATCCCCAGAGCTCCCAGGGACTAAACCTCCAACCAAAGAGTACACGTGGAGGGACCCATGGCTCTAGCTGCATATGTAGCAGAGGATGACCTTGTCAGGCATCAATGAGAGGAGAGGCCCTTGGTCCTGTGAAGGGCCAATGTCCCAGTGTAGGGGAATGTGAGGGCAGTGTGGCGGGAGTGGGGGGGGGGGTGAGGAAGCACCTTCATAAAAGCAGGGGAGTGGGTGGGATAGGGAGTTTCCAGAGGGAGAAACTGGGAAAGGGGATAACATTTGAAAGGTAAATAAAGAAACTATTAAATAAAAGAAAAAAAGGAAATGTATTACACATTATTTTTATTAACAGCCATGCTAATGGGCAAACATTATCAGAAAGCCTTACTCTTTCCTACCTGGAATCCACTATGACTGATCAACCGTTTCCCCTCCCTCCCCGACTCCTACTGTCCCCTTTCCTCTGTGCTCAACCTCTACAATACCAGCCTTTTCAGATTCAACAACTGAGGGGCAGTAGGCAGCGGGCGGTATTTACTTTTCTGAACCTGACTTATTTTATGCCACACAATATCCAGATTTATCTGTGCTATTTTATTGTTTCATGAGAGGATTTATTCTTTCTGTTACTGAACAATATTTAATTTTGTGTATGCTGTATATTATTCTTTTCCATTCATTAGCTGATAAATACTTGGGCTATTTCCATTTTGTCGCTATTAAGAAGAACAGTGTCGTAAACAGGGAGGGCATGTGCAACTGTAGTACTTGACAATTGAAAAAGACAATGGGATTAAAGAAAATGTTTTGAAAATACAAAGAAAGAAAGAAAAAAATCAGTGTTTTTATATGCATAAACTCACTTATCTAACAAATTTCTTATCAAAAATTTCATTCATTATAGCCATCTTGCCTATAAATATGCAGAAGTATGAAGTATAATTTCAGTGCACAGATATAATTGTCACTTTATATTTCAGCTTGACTTGGAAAAAAGCCCAATGATTTACTGATGAATTTTCATTATAGCTTGATGTCATCCTTGTACTTGTGAGTCATTGTCTTCTTTTCAAGTTACCTGTGTCAAAAATTACATTCATTTAAATATGAGTTATAGTCGTGGAGTAGAAGTCTATATATAGGTATATAATTTTCATCTAATCTTGGTTGTCAATCTGGTGACAACTGAAATTACCTGAAATTGAAGCAGATGGGCATACCTATGTTGGAGTTTTCTTCATTGGTCTTGAGGTGGCAAAACCATCCTCAATCCAGGTCACACCTTCTGTTGACAGGCCACATGAAAGGACAAGGAAGAAGGCAGATTTAATTTTGGGCCTGTTTGTCCTCATTCTCACTGGCAAGTTCATCTATCCTGTTGTTGAGACACTCCTTTAGTTCTTCAGGTTCCAGCATGGACTGAAACCTGACAACACTCTAGGATCTCTCTGAGACTTCAGTAGCAGATTGGGTCTGCTGTGATATCTGGTCTCATGGATTGAACAACTACCACATCCTTGGCCTTTCTGTCAGGAGCAACCCAGTAATCTGCACACCTCCATGACCTCTCTATCAACCTCCAGGTTCTTGTCCTCTTGTCCTCTGCCTCAGAGTCCCCAACGTATTATATAACTCAAGGTATCTAAATCAAATAAAACCTTTTTTACTCAAAGTTTCTTTTGATCATGGCGTTTAATCACTGCAATAGTAACCCTAACTAAGAAAGTATATGAGAATAATGATTCAGAAAACAGCATAAGTGTATTTCTCAATTTATAATATTTATTCATAATTTCTACATATGGTAAAATAGACACTGAATATACTAATTTATTTTTACATTGTACAAGAAAAAATATCTGCATAGATCAACACTTTAGAAAGCTGAATAAAATCACCCCTGTGATTTTATATGTAAAGTGCAAAGTCAAGCTGAATTTGATTGTTTAGAAAGTGCACATTATCATTCCTGAACCCACACCAACAGTTCTGACCCCTGGTGCTGGCTGGTTTGTCATACCTACTGAGTCGTGTATCTATCCATCCCACAACCAAATAAAAAGCCCTCTCATACCACGTTCTAGCTAGAAAATCCCTATCTCGATTTTTACATTATTTCCCATTTTGCACATAATCAATGGAGGGAAAGCTAATTGACAACAAATAAATAGGAAACCCCAGCTGAATTTTTTTAAATACAGAGAGTACTCAAAACAAATCCTCATAAAATGGTGAAATTAAGATCCTAATTGATCTTATATGGAATGATCAATAGAAAGTGAAGTATTTGGTACCTTAGTACCTGTAAGTTAAAGCTTCAATTGCCTAGTGATGTTAAAAGGTGGCCAGCTTGGTGGTGAATCTTTCCTCAGTGACACAACATAGATTGTATCTAAGCTGACTTCCCCCTTTGTCACTAACTCAATAGCTTCAATCTAAATTCTCTATTCAATTGTAAACCCATTATATAGGGTAGAGGATATAATTGTCCTGTGACCACCACACAAGGAAAATCACAGATTGCTTCTAGTTACAGTGAGATGATTCCTTACATGCTTCTCATTAAAGCATGGAATTTAATAAACGGGATACCTTGATTTAGTGTTCACCTGAAGTTGAATCTAACCATTTCATGGTTGAAAAAAAATCCTTAATCCACTTCTTGTTCTTGTGCATACTTAGGGCATACTTAGTGATAGCCTCACACATGAACAGTGTATTAAATCTAGGTAGATTTCTGTAGTTGACAAGGTCATGAGCATCCTCCAGAGACAGAGACTCAAGAAGAATAATTATGGGAGCTATGAGGTGCAGAGTAAATAAAAACACCAAGTAGGTTAAAGGAAAGTAAATAGTAATGCATGCTTAGAGCAAAGACTCATGTGGGGTAAATATAAGAGTGTTGTTAAGCAAAGACCATTTTAAAACGACTGTTTCTCCCAGAGGGGTTGTTTCTTAATGGAGGAGGAAATATAATTAAGTCAGATTAATTATTATCCCTTGCATATATGTAAGATCATGGAAGGAGGACATGTAATAATAAACCCTACTCATTCACTAATCCACTTCTTGTTTTTGTGCATACTTAGGGCACACTTAGTGATAGCCTCACACATGAACAGTGTATTAAATCTAGGTAGATTTCTGTAGTTGACAAGGTCATGAGCATCCTCCAGAGATAGAGACTCAAGAAGAATAATTATGGGAGCTGTAAGATGACTCCGAAAGTCATACTCCATCAGTTCATCAATGCTCTATTGGCTACAGTAGTATTGGTATACAGTAGTCTATTGGCTATTCTATCCAGCATAGAGGTGGACTGTATGAAGGCTTGACCACAGCAAGGTGCAGATGTACAGACAGACTTAAAGATGGGCTGTTGGGAATGTGAGAACCAGGTTGCACTCTTTAGAAACAAGGGTTCTTATTGGTATATAAAGTCAGATATTTTTAAGCAGCAGCTGTTATGTCTTATTTAGCATTTTAGGAAATTATTTACATTGCTATGTTACAGTGGAATGTTGGAGCAGTGATTGGAACCAGAGACATCTGCTGTGTTTCATCTGAATTTTGAAGTTGGCACAATAATGACTTGATGGAGAAAGCTGTTTAGATTCAAGTCCGGGTTAGAAAGAGTAGCCATGGAATTTGTTCCTTGGCTGTTTGAAAGGAATATACACAGTCTGAGGAAACCTTCACAGAGGTATGTTTGGAAAGTGGATACATATCAGATAGGTTTACATAAAAGAAACAAGGGGAGCGGGATGTGGGAGATCTAAGGTCCCGTTCACATAAGGTCGATTGTTTCATTTATTAGGTCCTCAAGTAGAGATAGAGAATAAGTGCCTAAGTATGTAAATGAAGAGCTCAGAGTCAATAATTAAAGCCAGAACTACTAAAGTTGCTGTTTATAGGGTGCCAGTGATATCTGAGTAGAGTAGGCTCATCTTCATGAGGCACAACTCAAGAGTGCACAAAAGACATTTTATACCTGCGGAGATGAGAACATTTTGCCATTTCCATGGGTTCATATCATTCTCTCCTTTGGGAAAAGATAAGAAAGAAATGTGCTCTTTAAAATGGAGAAACAGGATACAATATCCTCAAAAATTGTATATCTGATACATCTCTCGATTGTATATCTGCCTCTCTAGAAGAGACCAATGGGATTCTGGGTTGTGTTGGGTGACCCATAATGATTAGAATACATCCTCAAGCTCTGTTTGTCCAAGCCACATAGTGTGTGTGTGTGTTCAATTAATTTTATTTTTTGCAGTCCAGTTGTTGCTCCTGCCAATCAGCACTCACACAGCAATCCCAGCCCTCCTCTCCCCTGTCTTCAAAAGGATGTCCACCATCAACAGGCCTCTCCAATCCCTCAAGTTTTACGAAGGTTAGATACATCTTCTCACACAGAGGCCAGACCAGGCAATCCTGCTATATATGAGAGGGTCTCAGACCAGCTCATGTATGCTGCCTAGTTGGCAGCTTATTGTCTGAGAGATCTCCTACTCAGCTTCTTCCAGTCTTTCTCTAACTCAACCATAGGGCTCCCTGATCTCAATCCAATGGTTGGGTATAAGTATCTACATCTCAGTCAGCTGCTTGTTGGGCCTCACAGAGGATAGCCATGCTATTCTCCTGTCTGAAAGCACACCATTCCATCAGTAATAGTGTCAGGCCTTGGAGCTTCCCCTTGAGACTGATCCCAAGCTTGGCTGGTCACTAGACCCCCTTTCCCTCAGCCTTTTCTACATTTTTGTCCCTGCAGTTCTTTTAGACAGGAACAATTCACTTATTTTTATTATACTCGTTTATTTGGAAGTGTGACAGGCCATATATTCACATTGAGCACCCATCCCTTGTCTTCTTGACAAGGCTCTTGCTTTCCCATAAGCCAGCTGCAACATTACTCTATCACAGTTATTAAAGTGATTTAGTCAACTGTGTGCCTTTAAATCACCAAATCTCATCAGATGTGAATATTGGCATCTTTGATACTCTCACTATGAAAAGAAACTAAGTATAAATAAATTACCTGTCAAAACAGAGCCACTGGAAACCAGAGATGCAGGATTGGCCTTGACTGCTACTTGAGAACAACCAGACTTTTTTTCCTATTTGAATTTTTCATTTCCGTTTTAAAACAGAGAATCTGGAATGAGAAGTTTTTCTCAAAAATCTTTCTCCATGGCTGGGGATGTAACTCAACTTGTAGAGTGCTTGAACAGCATGCATGAACTCGAGTTTGATCCCTGAAACTGAGTAAACAGGAAGTAATTGGACAAACCCAGTTTTAGGGTCAACCTTAGATACAGAGTGAGTTGGAACCCTTGCCCCTCCAGACACATAAAGGTCTGTCTCAGAACAAAACAAAACTGCTGTCCTTCATTCTTTTTTTTTTTCCAATTTTTATTAGGTATTTTCTTCATTTACATTTCAAATGCTATCCTGAAAGTCCCCTATACCCTTCCCCACTCCTACTCCCCTACCCACCCACTCCCACTACTTGGCCCTGGCATTCCCCTGTCCTGGGGCATATAAAGTTTGCAAGACCAAGGGGCCTCTCTTCCCCTGACTAGGCCATCTTCTGCTACATATGCAGCTAGAGACATGAGCTCTGGGGTACTGGTAAGTTCATATTGTTGTTCCACCTATAGGGTTGCAGACCCCTTCAGATCCTTGGGAATTTCTCTAGCTCCTCCATTGTGGGCCCTGTGTTCCATCCAATAGCTGACTGTGAGCATCCACTTCTGTTTGCCAGGCACTGGCATAGCCTCTTAAGAGACAGCTATAACAGGGTCCTTTCAGCAAAATCTTGCTGTCCTTCATTCTTTAAGGGCATATGCTGACATATTTCTATTTGATTCAGTATACCATCATCACCATCATCATGATTATGATCATCATCATCATCATCATCATCATCATCATATACTGTTTCTTTAGTAAGTCCTCAAAATGTGTAAGACCAATCTTGCCCCACTCAACAGATCTTACAAATAGATCTATTTATGCCATTGTTATGTTTTAAATTGACAGACCTGAAATCATGAAATTAGGTTTGATTTGCCTTTCCTTGTAATACTAACACTTAAACAATAGTTTTTAATATTAGGGCTGAAGTGATGGCTTAGCAGTTAAAAACACTTGGTCTTACAGAGGATCCTGGTTCAGTTCCCAGTAACAAATCAAGTGGCTTACAATAGGTTTAACTCCAATTCCAGGGGATATATCAACCTCTTCTGACCTATAAGACTAATGCACTCATACACATAAAGTAAATAAGTCTTAATAATTACATTTTATATTAACTTATTATTATGCATCTGTTGCATGCTTTGTGTGTACATGTGGTATAAAGATGACTTAGACTCGCACTTAAGCAAACAGATAATGTGGCTAGGATCCATTCTTTTTTTTTCCATTTTTTATTAGGTATTTTGCTCATTTACATTTCCAATGCTATACCAAAAGTCCCCCATAGCCACCCACCCCCACTCCACTACCCACCCACTCCCCTTTTTTGGCCCTGGCGTACCCCTGTACTGGGGCATATAAAGTTTGCTTGTCCAATGGGCCTCTCTTTCCAGTGATGGCCACCTAGGCCATCTTTTGATACATATGCAGCTAGAGTCAAGAGCTCCGGGGTACTGGTTAGTTCATAATGTTGTTCCACCTATAGGGCTGCAGATCCCTTTAGCTTCTTGGGTACTTTCTCTAGCTCCTTCATTGGGGACCATGTGATCCATCCAATAGCCGACTGTGAGCATCCACTTCTATGTTTGCTAGGCCCAGGCATACTCTGACAAGAGACAGCTATATCAGGGTCCTTTCAGCATAATCTTGCTAGTGAATGCAATGGTGTCAGCATGTGGAAGCTGATTATGGGATGGATCCCCGGATATGGCAGTCTCTACATGGTCCATCTTTTTATCTCAGCTCCAAACTTTGTCTCTGTACCTCCTTCCAAGGGTGTTTTGTTCCCACTTCTAAGGAGGGGCATAGTGTCCACACTTCAGTCTTCATTTTTCTTGAGTTTCATGTGTTTAGGAAATTGTATCTTATATCTTGGATATCCTAGGTTTTGGGCTAATATCCACTTATCAGTGAGTACATATTGTGTGAGTTCCTTTGTGAATGTGTTACCTCACTCAGGATGATGCCCTCCAGGTCCATCCATTTGGCTAGGAATTTCATAAATTCATTCTTTTTAATAGCTGAGTAGTACTCCATTGTGTAGATGTACCACATTTTTTGGATCCATTCCTCTGTTGAGGGGCATCTGGGTTCTTTCCAGCTTCTGGCTATTATAAATAAGGCTGCTATGCATCCCTGGAATAAAACCTACTTGGTCAGGATGGATGATTGCTTTAATGTGTTCTTGGATTCGGTTAGCGAGAATTTTATTAAGGATTTTTGCATCGATATTCATAAGAGAAATTGGTCTGAAGTTCTCTATCTTTGTTGGATCTTTCTGTGGTTTAGGTATCAGAGTAATAGTGGCTTCATAAAATGAGTTGGGTAGAGTACCTTCTACTTCTATCTTGTGAAAAAGTTTGTGCAGAACTGGAATTAGATCTTCTTTGAAGGTCTGATAGAACTCTGCACTAAACCCGTCTGGTCCTGGGCTTTTTTTGGCTGGGAGACTATTAATAACTGCTTCTATTTCTTTAGGGGATATGGGACTGTTTAGAAGGTCAACTTGATCCTGATTCAACTTTGGTACCTGGTATCTTTCCAGAAATTTGTCCATTTCGTCCAGGTTTTCCAGTTTTGTTGAGTATAGCCTTTTGTAGAAGGATCTGATGGTGTTTTGGATTTCTTCAGGATCTGTTGTTATGTCTCCCTTTTCAGTTCTGATTTTGTTGATTAGGATTTTGTCCCTTTGCCCTTTAGTGAGTCTAGCTAAAGGTTTATCTATCTTGTTGATTTTCTCAAAGAACCAACTCCTCGTTTGGTTAATTCTTTGAATAGTTCTTCTTGTTTCCACTTGGTTGATTTCACCCCTGAGTTTGATTATTTCCTGCCGTCTACTCCTCTTGGGTGAATTTGCTTCCTTTTTTTCTAGAGCTTTTAGATGTGTTGTCAAGCTGCTAGTATGTGCTCTCTCCCGTTTCTTTTTGGAGGTACTCAGAGCTATGAGTTTCCCTCTTAGAAATGCTTTCATTGTGTCCCAAAGGTTTGGGTACATTGTGGCTTCATTTTCATTAAACTCTAAAAAGTCTTTAATTTCTTTCTTTATTCCTTCCTTGACCAAGGTATCATTGAGAAGAGTGTTGTTCATTTTCCATGTGAATGTTGGCTTTCCATTATTTATGTTGTTATTGAAGATCAGTCTTAGGCCATGGTGGTCTGATAGGATACATGGGACAATTTCAATATTTTTGTATTTGTTGAGGCCTGTTTTGTGACCAATTATATGGTCAATTTTGGAGAAGGTCCCGTGAGGTGCTGAGAAGAAGGTATATCCTTTTGTTTTAGGATAAAATGTTCTGTAGATATCTGTCAGGTCAATTTGTTTCATAACTTCTGTTAGTTTCACTGTGTCCCTGTTTAGTTTCTGTTTCCATGATCTGTCCATTGATGAAAGTGGTGTGTTGAAGTCTCCCACTATTATTGTGTGAGGTGCAACGTGTGCTTTGAGCTTTACTAAAGTGTCTTTAATGAATGTGGCTGCCCTTGCATTTGGAGCTTAGATATTCAGAATTGAGAGTTCCTCTTGGAGGATTTTACCTTTGATGAGTATGAAGTGTCCCTCCTTGTCTTTTTTGATAACTTTGGGTTGTAAGTCGATTTTATCCGATATTAGAATGGCTACTCCAGCCTGTTTCTTCAGACCATTTGCTTGGAAAATTGTTTTCCAGCCTTTCACTCTGAGGTAGTGTCTGTCTTTTTCCCTGAGATGTGTTTCCTGTAAGCAGCAGAATGTTGGGTCCTGTTTGTGTAGCCAGTCTGTTAGTCTATGTCTTTTTATTGGGGAATTGAGTCCATTGATATTAAAAGATATTAAGGAAAGGTAATGTTGCTTCCTGTTATTTTTGTTGTTAAAGTTGGCATTCTGTTCTTGTGGCTGTCTTCTTTTAGGTTTGTTGAGGGATTATCTTCTTGTTTTTTCTAGGGCGTGGTTCCCGTCCTTGTATTGGTTTTTTTTCTGTTATTATCCTTTGAAGGGCTGGATTCGTGGAGAGATAATGGGTGAATTTAGTTTTGTCGTGGAATACTTTGGTTTCTCCATCTATGGTAATTGAGAGTTTGGCTGGGTATAGTAGCCTGAGCTGGCATTTGTGTTCTCTTAGTGTCTGTATAACATCTGTCCAGGCTCTTCTGGCTTTCATAGTCTCTGGTGAAAAATCTGGTGTAATTCTGATAGGCTTGCCTTTACATGTTACTTGACCTTTTTCCCTTACTGCTTTTAGTATACTATCTTTATTTCGTGCATTTGATGTTCTGATTATTATGTGTCAGGAGGAATTTCTTTTCTGGTCCAGTCTATTTGGAGTTCTGTAGGCTTCTTGTATGTTCATGGATATCTCTTTCTTTAGTTTTGGGAAGTTTTCTTCAATAATTTTGTTGAAGATGTTTGCTGGTCCTTTGAGTTGAAAATCTTCATTCTCATCCACTCCTATTATCCGTAGGTTTGGTCTTCTCATTGTGTCCTGGATTTCCTGGATGTTTTTAGTTAGGATCTTTTTGCATTTTCCATTTTCTTTGATTGTTGTGCCGATGTTCTCTATGGTGTCTTCTGCACCTGAGATTCTCTCTTCCATCTCTTGTATTCTGTTGCTGATGCTGGCATCTATGGTTCCAGATTTCTTTCCTAGGGTTTCTATCTCCAGCGTTGCCTCACTTTGGGTTTTCTTTATTGTGTCTACTTCCCTTTTTAGGTCTAGTATGGTTTTGTTCATTTCCATCACCTGTTTGGATGTGTTTTCCTGTTTTTCTATAAGGACTTCTACCTGTTTGGTTGTGTTTTCCTGTTTTTCTTTAAGGACTTGTAACTCTTTAGCAGTGTTTTCCTGTTTTTCTTTAAGGACTTGTAACTCTTTAGCAGTGTTCTCCTGTATTTCTTTAAGTGAGTTATTGAATTCCTTCTTTATGTCCTCTACCATCATCATGAGATATGCTTTTAAATCCAGGTCTACCTTTTCAGGTGTGTTAGGGTGTCCTGGATTGGGCGAAGTGGGCGTTCTGGGTTCTGATGATGGTGAGTGGTCCTGGCTTCTGTTAGTAGGATTCTTACGTTTACCTTTCGCCATCTGGCAATCTCTGCAGTTAGTTGTTATAGTTGTCTTTGTTAAGAGATTGTTCCTCTGTTGATTTTGTTACCCTCAATCAGCAGGCGTGGGAGACAAGCTCTCTCCTCTGAGTTTCAGTGGTCAGAGCAGTCTCTGCAGGCAAGCTCTCCTCTTTCGGGGAAGGTGTACAGTTATCTGGTGTTTGGACCTCCTCCTGGCTGAAGGTGAAGGCCCAAAACAGGATCTTTCCCAGAAGCTGTGTTGCTTTGGCCAGGAAGGTGGCCAGTTGTCTGGAGTCAAAGATGTCGCCGCCTCAAAAGATCTGTGGCTCTCGCCAGGAAGGTGGCTGGTTGTCTGGAGCCGAAGATCACCGCCCCAGAAGCTCTGCGACTCTCGCCCGTACCAGAAACAGCTGGCCTCTGTATTCCACATGGTCACCCGTGCAGCCTGCCCTCCGGGGAGTCCCGGAGCCAAGAAGGCTCCCGCCGGCCCCTGTGGCAGAAACCTCTCAGGCCGGGCAGACCCCCGTGCTCTCACCAGGAAGGTGGCCGGCTGTCTGGAGCTGAAGATGGCGCTGCCCCAGAAGCTCTGCGACTCTCGCTCGTCCCAGAAACGGCTGGCCTCTGTATTCCACACAGTCTCCCGTGCAGCCTGCCCTCCGCAGAGTCCCGGAGCCAAGAAGGCTCCCGCCGGCGCCTGTGACACAAACCTCTCAGGCCGGGCAGACCCCCGTGCTCTCACCAGGAAGGTGGCCGGCTGTCTCCATTCTTTTTTTTTAATTAGGTATTTCCTCATTTACATTTCCAATGCTATCCCAAAAGTCCCCCATACCCCCCCACTACCCTCTCCACACACTCCCCCTTTTTGGCCCTGGCGTTCCCCTGTACTGGGGCATATAATGTTTGCAAGTCCAATGGGCCTCTCTTTCCAGTGATGGCCAACTAGCCCACCTTTTGATACATGTACAGCTAGAGACACGAGCTCTGGGGGTACTGGTTAGTTCATATTGTTGTTCCACCTATAGGGTTGCAGTTCCCTTTAGTTCCTTGGGTGCTTCCTCTAGTTCCTCCATTGGGGGCCCTGTGATCCATTCAATAGCTGACCGTGAGCATCCACTTCTGTGTTTGCTAGGCCCCAGCATAGTCTCACAAGAGACAGCTATATCTGGGTCCTTTCAGCAAAATCTTGCTAGTGTATGCAATGGTGTCAGCATTTGGAAGCTGATTATAGGATGGATCCCTGGATATGGCAGTCACTAGATGGTCCATCCTTTCGTCACAGCTCCAAATTTTGTCTCTGTAATTCCTTCCATGGGTGTTTTGTTCCCAATTCTAAGAAGGGGCAAAGTGTCCACACTTTGGTCTTCGTTCTTGAGTTTCATGCGTTTAGCAAATTGTATCTTATATCTTGGGTATCCTAAGTTTTTGGGCTAATATCCACTTATCAGTGAGTACATATTGTGTGAGTTCCTCTGTGATTGGGTTATCTCACTCAGGATGATGTCCTCCAGGTCCATCCATTTGGCTAGGAATTTCATAAATTCATTCTTTTTAATAGCTGAGTAGTACTCCATTGTGTAGATGAATCACATTTTCTGTATCCATTCCTCTGTTGAGGGGCATCTGGGTTCTTTCCAGCTTCTGGCTACTATAAATAAGGCTGATATGAACATAGTGGAGCATGTGTCCTTCTTACCTGTTGGGGCATCTTCTGGATATATGCCCAGGGGAAGTATTGCTGGATCCTCCAGTAGTACTATGTCCACTTTTTTGAGGAACCGAGAGACTGATTTCCAGAGTGGTTGTACAAGTTTGCTTGCAATCCCACCAAAAATGGAGGAGTGTTCCTCTTTCTCCACATCCTCACCAGCATCTGCTGTCACCTGAATTTTTGATCTTAGCCATTCTGACTGGTGTGAGATGGAATCTCAGGGTTGTTTTGATTTGCACTTCCCTGATGATTAAGGATGTTGAACATTTTTTCAGGTGCTTCTCTGCCATTCAGTATTTCTCAGGTGAGAATTCTTTGTTCAGTTCTGAACCCCATTTTTAATGGGGTTATTTGATTTTCTGGAGTCCACCTTCTTGAGTTCTTTATATATATTGGATATTAGTCCCCTATCTGATTTGGGATAGGTAAAGATCCTTTCCCAATCTGTTGGTGGTCTTTTTGTCTTATTGACGGTGTCTTTTGCCTTGCAGAAGCTTTGCAATTTTATGAGGTCCCATTTATCGATTCTCAATCTTACAGCACAAGCCATTGCTGTTCTACTCAGGAATTTTTCCCCTGTACCCATATCTTCGAGGCTTTTCCCTACTTTCTCCTCTATAAGTTTCAGGATCCAGTCTAAATCCCTGTGGCTGCTAAACCTGTCCTATTTAACCATGTTTCTTGTGTCAACTCTTTCACTTCCAATTTATCATAAATTTCACTGCCAGATTGATTTCAGGGAGAAGATGCTAATTATACACTATCTTCTTTCTAAACATTTTTTTAATCACTATACTTTCTCTGCAGAATTATATTTCATATTTTTACTGAGTGCTCAAGATACTTGACTATATATTCTTCATCTACCTTGAAATTCTCTGTGCAGTCCCCAAGCCTTCTGGTCCTTCTAGACAAACCCCCATGCTAACTCTCACATTAGCTATATATACCCTGCTGTCCAGACTCAGTTTACATTGTTTGCTAAACAGGAGATATATAAACAGGGGAGATATAAAAACAAGGGAGATATAAACAAGGGAGATATATGGAGAAAGAAGAAACAGGACTGAATAAATGTGTGCAGAAGGATCCTGTAGCAGCGTCGTTCTTCCTGGCCAGTTGAGCGCGCGCAACAAGTGGTGCCGAAACCCGGGACAAGAAACATCTTCAGGCATGAGTGAAGACCCCCTGCTACAGGGAGGATTCAGAACTGCATCACTGGGAAGGAGTGGTTAATAAAGTGTTCCCGTAAAACAGACTGTTGAGAAGGATCCGGCGTGGATTCAGAACTCTTCAGCTGGGGAACGGTACTGATGAAGAGAAAGAAGAAAGATGAGGACTGAATAAACTGCTGTTAGAAGGACTGGTGGTCGTGTCATTCTTGCTGGTCGAGAGCGGGTGCGACAATTGGTGGCCCGTACGGGGAACCGACTCCCCCACCGAGTTCAGAACTTTCAGCAGTCAGTGGTTGCCGGCAGGGACCAGATGGAACCTCTTTGGGTGCTGGAGAGATTGGTGAGACGCTGCAAGAATGAGGCTCCTGATCCAGTTGCCCCTGTGGATGTGGTGGATGATCCCACAAGCACAAAGGATGGAGCCGAGATGAGAGATCCTTTCGGTATTCCAGAAGCCGATACCAGCTCGACATGAAGTTCAAATTTTTCCACGCTTTTTGATCCCTGAATTCCCCTTAAAGAGATAGCCCCTCTGGCTATCTATCCCTTGCTTCAGGGAAGATGAGCGGGGATGAGAGCCCTGGGATGTATGCTTGTTATAGTGTGTGTGTGTTTTGTGTTTGGCACATGTTTTAGGTGCAGAGTGTGCGGCCCGCACTTTCGCCATGGTAGCATAGGCTTTTGCTGCAGTGGAGGCGGGACAATCTCCTCAGATTCGGTTTGCCCCTCTAAAAGAAATTATGCTGCGTTATGCCGTGGGGTGCGAGGCTAAGCACTGCACAGAGGATAGCTTGCTGTTGGCATCCTGTGGAAGGCATGTCTGATTGCATGAAGGTTCAGTGTCCTAGTTCCCTTCCCCCAGGAAAAATGACACGGGAGCTGGCCAAGACCTCTCTGGGTGATGAGCCTAAGGGATGGTTTTGTGTAGGGCCCCTATGCTTGCACACTGGGGATCAGACCTCTACCTTCACCCATGAGGCTTGCTTGCAGCAATTAAGATCTGGCCATAGGTTAATTAACATCCTGGCCTTTTGATGCACCTCCTGCAAGCAAAACACAATCTCCCCAGGAGTGGCTTGACATAATAGAGAGGAGTCAGTGATAAGACTCCCTGGGCATGTCACCAACCTAAGACAGGGATCAAACCAATGCTGTTTGTCACCCAAGGACGGGTAAGGGGCATGGCTGCGGGGGGCTATCTACAGACATTCTCTCTGCCAAAAAAGAAAAAAGGGGGAATTGTGGGGAGCGGGTGTGGCGGCAGTCCCAAAGGCGCCAGGGACTGCAGCTAAGTCATATGACTTGCACCTGACTTCCTCATATAAGACACAAACATCTTGAGTGCTGCGCAGGTGTACCAGGATACAGGTGAATCCAATTTGATGGAGATATGCCCCTGCTGCCCTGATTAGCTGAAGCTGCGTGCCTGGTGAGGTGGCGTGGCCTGCTGTGCGTGGATGGGAACTGAGAGTATAAAAGAGTGAGAGGCCCAGGGTTCGGGAGAGATATAAACAGGGGAGATATAAAAACAAGGGAGATATATAAACAAGGGAGATATAAAAACAAGGGAGATATAAACAGGAGAGATATAAACAGGGGAGATATAAAAACAAGGGAGATATAAACAAGGGAGATATATGGAGAAAGAAGAAACAGGACTGAATAAATGTGTGCAGAAGGATCCTGTAGCAGCGTCGTTCTTCCTGGCCAGTTGAGCGCGCGCAACAGTTTGCCTTTCTTCAAAGGATAGTTCATTCTACTAAAGGTTTTTCAGTAAAATAACACACAACTGAATAATATACAGTATTTAGAGTATTAGGTGTTCATTAAAAAAGCATGTTGGTTTAGCTTTAAGTATGGATGCTCTTTAAAGGTACATTCAGTCTAAATAAATAAAATGATTACCTAACAATTAAATAAATAGTTTGTGATTATCAGCCATCTTCTTCTGTGAAATATAGGTAAAGCTAGAACTTAAATACTTATATGGGGTTTCTTAAATATTTATGTTCAGCACCATGGTATCATCAATTAGATAAACTCTGTTGATCATCTTATATAATTGAATAATATAATCATCTTGTATAATTGAAGACTTCATACTTTCTAAACTTGGCTGAGTTAAATATCAAATATTAACTGCAATTATTAACTGTATTCCTTTTTAACATTCCATCACCATTCATAATTTTAAAATTTGGGGTTTCAAGGAGTCCTGGTAAATACTCGCATTCAAATAAAAATGGAGATTCAGAAACTTGTTGAAAGGCAATAGATAAGAACTGAGAGTATGACATTCGTTCTTTTGGTCCTGACTACCTAGTGATATTGCCACACCTAATAGGCACCAACTATACTGATGTATGCACATTTGTATGTTTATTGTATGAAGCAATATTATCCCTTGCCTCTTCTCATTCCTAGCCTGACACACATTTAACAACCTAGCTCTTTAAATGAAGTAAGAGCAAAGGTGCTTGCTGCCACATTGGGTAACCTGAATTCAATCTGCAGAGTTGACATTCTTCTCTGACTTCTGATTGCATCTAATGACATATTTGTACTCACAAAGATACACATACATGCACACACATAAAATAAATAAAACATAATTTAAAAACAAACTTTTAAAATACTTCGTAAAGTCCATACAGGGTTCTGTAGATTCTGTAATCAAGTCCAGTATATAGATGACATGTGTAGATCCAAAAGTAATAACTTTCTCAAGGGTGTGTATTTCCTTTTAAGCACAATTTTTTCTGACTGAAAAATCTTACCTGTTTTCCTCTCCAAAAGTGAAGACTCATTTCCATGGGAGCTTCTGGCTCTTATTTCTAGTATGAAGAACAAAGGAAAACAGTTTGCCCGCATTCCATGAGCAGTAAATCAGTTTCAATGGCCAGAAAATATCTGAATTAGCCACAATCTCAGTAACACAGTCATGCTCATACTTTGTCTCAAATGACTGCTTATGAGAGGTACAGTACACTTCCTTCCTCCTCTCTTACACAAACCTCAAGGAAATTGGCATCCTCAAAAAATATATATAAATGACTTAATTCTTATTGAAACAACTACTCATACTCCAGTTTATGTTAGCTAGTATCAATACGCAAGATAGCCTATACTTTTGCATTCTTGTTGATGCAATATAAAAATTTGAGAGGTTATTCTTGTTCAAGGCATTCATCTGGATACATGTTTCACATAAAGCTGTCCCAGCCTTCATTGTGGAAATACATCCCTGAGATGAGAGATGACAGTTTAATGGAACTGTATATGCAATGAGAGGAACATACAAGAGGCCATTAGGAAGAGTGCATTTTCAATTCCATTTGCAATTTCAGGGATGACAAAACAGTCCCATGAATTCTTGTTTCCTTAATTAACTTTTTATGCTCTCCCTCCTTCTTTTATCTCTAAGCAACTCCAAGTTTAATGAGAATTGATCCCATCACAAGAGTTTTCTAGGTTGAAAACCCAGATTTTAAAGGTCATTTTAGAAAAAGGCTTAAATCTATTAAAAATCATCTGACATTTATTTTTAAAGCCAAAACATATCAATGATGTCACATGTTTTACAAACCAACAACAACAATTATGTACGTGTTTATTCATTTGTTCATGCAACTGGCATTGAAGAGAAAATGTGTGTCATATGGTGTCCATGGAAGAGAACATTTTAAAAACAGAGAAAAAAGTTTGTTCTCTATCAGAAGAGCTTAAAATGAGCACATTTTCTGCTCAGAAACCGTGAGGGTGCGAAAAGAAGTAGCTATAGATCATTTGGATGAGCACCAAGAAAACATCTAACTCCTTTTGAGTCATATGCTTGTTTCCAAAGATACAAAGGTGAACCTGAAAGATCTTGGAGAGGGGTGAACTAGTACCAGTACATGAAATCGCAACTCTCAAAGCAAGCATACTTACAAAGCTTTGGAGAGTTGATAGAGCAAGAAGCAAACTGTTGGGTTAAGCAGATGCAGATTGCAAAGGAACTGGATGAGAAGCTACAGGTGGGTTTTATGTATAAAGGAGTTTTTAATATACTGTGCACTGTATTTATTACTATTCCGTTGCTCGATCAAAATGCCTTAGACTGAGCAGTGCAAAGCTTGGAGGCTGAAAATTCTAATTGCATAGTGTTGAGTATTGTAAGTGGCTTATATTTGTATTATGTCATAAAGGATAGCAACAGGGAATATAAGCTGGGATATCACAGAGAAATAGCAACCCAGTAAAATACGAAAGAGATCAAAGAAAGGAAGGATTAAGCTTTCATGAAAACTTTCTCAGGAGAGTCAACCAAGGACCTAAGGAACTATATAAAATATCTGTGAGAGCAGTGACCTCAGCAAACCAATTCTATTGTACTGAGTTCTGCCTCTTACCAGCCTGTTACTCCCAATATAGTGTCATGCTAAGAATGAAGAGACACTCCTCCTTGCCATGCTCCAGAGCAATACTAGAAAAAAAATCATGGGCAGCAAGACACACTTTAATAATTGGTGTGGACAGTTAGTGAACATGTGTGGGTCATTGGGCGATGCACAGACAGGCTGGTCTCCAGTTGAGCTGAGGTCTGAACCCGAAAGGTGATAATTCACCTACATGACAAGGTAGGCTTTCCCTCATGCTCCTGGAACTCTGGCCCCTGCCTAAGTTACCGTCCCCCATAGTCCTCACAAGAGAAGCATGGCTAGAAGTCATGTAGGCAATGGCCCAAGCTTCTGACCTTCAGGCTAAACTCCTCCCCAGTTACCTAGCAAGAGTAAGATAAGACAGCATACCTTTCAAAGGGCTGTTCAGCCCCTCCTTGCTCTCTTACCTTCTTACTTCTCACTCTTACTTCTTACCCCTCCTCTCACCCTCTCTCTCCTCTCTCTTTGTCTTCTCCTCTCCTCTCTCTCTTACTCTCTTTCTCTCTAGCCCTCTCTCTCTCTCTCTCTCTCTCTCTCTCTCTCTCTCTCTCTCTTCTCTCTCCTTTCTCTTTTTCTCCCTGCCTTTCTATAATAAAGCTCTAAAACCATAGACAGTCTCTGCTCATCAAGGCTGTGCTCACTCTCATCAGTGTTGGGAACCTCTCTTCCCTCATCCCTCTCTCCCATAACCCTGGTGGCTTTAGCAAAGTAGCTCTGGGACTCCCTGGTAGGGCTACTCCTTACTCACCCCCACTTACACCCATAGAGTGAGTCAAAGGCTTGGATGACCACCCGGGAATGAGTGGAAAGCGATGGCAGCTCTCCCATGCCTGACTGACCAGAGAATAGGTGGAACTCTGGCAGGGTGTGGGTCTCCCGTTCCCCCTCTTCCCCAGGGCCCCCTTTTTAGTTCCAAACAAACATGGGGAAATAAAAGAATAATTTCATAATATAGTAGGTATTGAAGATAGAATAAAATAGCTATAGTAAGATATGTTGATATGGAGAGCTATAAGAATATGTGTGATAAATTTTAGCACATTCTCTATGCCAGAACTTGTAGTTACTTTCATAATTGAGAAAGTTAACCTTTAGAGAAACTATATGAAGTAACTTCTACAAAAATCCAACTTGAGTTTTTTTTAGACACACAGAAAGACAGAGGTTAGAGCAAGAGTTATAGATGAAAAATTTGCACCAACCGGACCCAAACGGGAGTCCTGCTGTGCTATTTTTTCACCAGTTTCTGGGATGACCAAATGCCAACTGCAAAGCATGGCTCATCAGTTGAGTAGATTGATGATAGGGCTATGCTAAGTCCTTCACATCCTTCCAATCTACCTCACTGCACAGAGTGTACCAACCAGAGGCCAAAGATACTTGTAAGTGAAGAGGAACAACTTGTATTTTTAGAGGACAGATGATTATATGAGAGAAAATCTCCCAGGGATAGACTAAGAAGTATTTGTGATAAAACATTCAATTTTATTGCACAAGGTTAGCTAATGTCCAATGACAGTAGCAGGAGAATTACATGTCTCAGCCGCCAATGACCTAGGCATCTCCAAATGGCCTGAGCATCTTCAAACCATGCTTCCTTTTAGGCAGAATGATACATCCAGTCCATTCAGTATCAAAGATGCACAGCTAACGAATAATGTACTCATTTCACAAATATATATTTAGCACTATTCCATGAATCACATTGACACAGGGCATGTAAAGTGGATCAGTGAGGAAAGCTGTGAAAAATAATGTGTTCTGAATATTGCTGCTCTTGCAGTTTCACTCACATGTATTTTAGAGTAATGTTCTTCTTTGCAATCAAGGGTCAGGGCCATGAGCTGTGGAAGAAGAGATACTAAGTAACTTTTGAAATTAATTTAAGTGGTATATGTTCTCTCTCTCTCTCTCTCTCTCTCTCTCTCTCTCTCTCTCTCTCTCCCTCCCTCCCTCCCTCCCTCCCCCTCCATAACCTCCCCCTCCATGCCTTCTCCCTCCCCCTCCCTGCCCTCCCCATCCATATCCTTTCTCTCCCTGTATATGGATCTCTGTTCAATCTTTATCCCTGCACTTCTTGTAGGCAGGACAAATTTTGGGTTGAAGCTTTTGTGAGTAGGTTAGTACTCTCCACACTCCACTTAAAGTCCTAACTGGCAACATGGGTGGTCATTTCAGGCTTCATATCCCCAGTTGCTAGGAGTCTCAGCTAGAGTCACCTTCACAGATTCCTGGCAGCCCCCCACCTCCCAGAGATGCCACCCACCAATCTCCATTCTTTCTCCCACCCTCATTCTCCTCACACCTGATTCCCACCCCCTTTCCATCCCTTTCCCACCCAGTTTCCTCCCTCCATCTACTTCCTATGTCTATTTTATTTTCCCTTCTGGGTGATATTTAATCATCCTCCCTTGGACACTCTTTGTTACTTAGATTTTTTGGGTCTGCGAATTGTAATGCAGTCACACTCTATTTTATGGTTAACATCCACTTATAAGTGAGTACATACCATGTGCAAGTGTCTATCTGGATCTCGGTTACCTCATTCAGGATAATATTTTCTAGTACAGATTTTCTAGCTAAGATTGTTAGCACAGATTGAGGGAATGTCCAACCAATGGCTGACCCATTTTGAAACTAACACCATGGGAAAGAGCCTGCCCCTGACACTATTAATAATATTCTGCTCTGCTTGCAGACAGGAGCCTAGTACAACTGTCTTATGAGAAGCTTCATCCAGTATCTGATGGAAATAGATGCAGAGACTCACAGCCAAACAATAGGTAGAGCTTGGAGAGTCTTGTAGAAGAGTTGAGAGCCAATCCTTGCCGAAAAATTGAGGGAACCTGAGGGGTCAAGAACACCACAAGGAAACCTACTGAGTCAACTAACCTGGGCTCTTGGGGGCTTACAAAGTAAAATGAGTATGCATGGGCTGCACCTATCCCCCTATACTTATGTAGCAGATGTACAACTTATTCTTCATGTGAATCTTCTAACAATTGGAACAGTGGCTATCTCTAACTCTGTCACCTCACTTTGGATCTCATTCCTGTAGCTGAGCTGCCTTGTCTGGCCTCATTAGGAAAGGATATGTTTAGTCCTGCTACAACTTGATGTGGTGGGGGGAGGAGGGGGAATTGGTACCCATAGGGGCCTCTCCTTCTCAGAAAAGGGGAGAGGAGAATGAGGGAGGAGTGTGAGGGTAGGACTAGGAAGAGAGGGGAGGGAGTGTGATCAGGTTATAAAGTGAATAAATAATTAATTAATGAAAAGTATGTACAGAGGCAAAACAAGTAGAAGAGAGAAAATTCAGGAAAGACAAGCAAAAGAGGTGCCTTCGCCTCAAATAATTCCAAGACTTATTGGAAAGTCACAGAAACCAGCAGTCTCATGCATATAGGAAAATCAATGAAAATATGGATACATGAGATGAACACAGAAACAGATGCCTTCACACACTGACAACTGAGTTTTGACAAGTGCACAGTTCAATAGACAATAGATGTCTCAATAAGAGACATGGTTCCATCCAACACAAGGAAACACTATGGGGCTGGTGTATTGCTCCGCTGAATAGTGTGTTCATAGCATGTCCCAAGAGAACAAAAACAGTAAGTAAAAAGGAGAGAGGGAGATGAACTTAAGAAAGGAAGGGAGGAAAATAAAAAACAGGAGCGAAAGTGAGAAGGTGGGAAGGAGAAAGGGAGGGAAAGGGGAAATAAGAGAGCTGGAGGAAGAGAAGGGGTGAGGCAAGAAGGAAAGAAAGAAGGTAGGAGGGAGAGAAGAAAGGCAGTGCACCGTTTTCAGAAATTGGCTCTAAGTTGACATGAGTCCTAGAGTTAGGTATAAAACCTAGAAATATGTAAAATTTTACCTAGACCTGACCGCTAGATGAAAAATTAGGAGAAAATATTTGATGCTTCAGGTTAAGAATACTGCTCTTAAACAACACACCAAAAAACAAAGCCAAAAATTTAGAAAGACTAAAGCTGCTCTGGTGGTGGCTATAAATGTTCATTGTTTAAATGATAAATAGCAATTTCGTAGCCTTATCTGGATTCCTCTGTCAAGATGATTATTTTTTAGCACACTCACTCACACTCATATACACATACACTAAGTAACACACACAATCACCCAAATGCACTCATACAAATACACTAACACACACTCACACATACACACAACTTAAATAATAAAAATAAACCTTTTAGTATTGAATATAAATATATCACAGATGCCTTGCTACTATTTCTATGTTATTAACACTTAATTATCCCCAAAACACCCTCAGAATAAAGTCTCAACACATTAAAACCCATCATTCGAGGATCTTTTTTTTCTTAAGGCTCATATTCCCTAATTCAGGATTCTGTTCTCTGCATATTGGTGCATACCTGTTGTTTCTGGAAGAATATCACCTGCAATGGCATTGACCATATCATCTGTCTGTTATACCAGGATGCAAAGAACCAGGATGGAATACCATTGTGCTTTGTCTCTAGCATGGCTAGACTATCATGGGATATCAAATACTCTCTGACAAGAGTTCAGAGTCTGCTAAATGAGAATGTTATTTCTATCCTTAATAAGGAAATGGTGCCAACCAGGACATGAACATAACCCAGATAAACACTTTAGTTGCGCAAGCAGCAACATAGATACATGTCAACAATTTTCTAAGAGTAAAATGGACTATAATGTGAATAAGATAACAGGGATTTGAGGTGTCCTCAGTCTGCTAAAGAAAATGAATGGTCTATTTATAGAACAAATTTGGGAGTCTCATAACCTTGCCAAACATGTCTAGAGGAAATAGTATTATTACTACTAGGAATTGTAATTCTATCAGTGGTATTATTACTTGGAAAAGAAGTAATACTCTTATCCTCATATTAGTTACATTCAGAAACAAGTAAAAAGAGAGGAAATTTGGAAGATATGATATAGGGAAGAAAGAAAGGGAGAGAGGGAAGGAAAAAGAGAAGTATATATAGGTATTCTTCCTCTACACAGAAAGAAAATACTGAACAGGTTATGTTTAGGAATGTGTACAAAACACAGTAGGTTTTGGATTTTGGAATGCAGTCCAAGATTGTACATATAATGGCTAAAATTGAGATATTATGTAAATTGAGCAAAATATCATTCCCATAGATGCATGAAACATTGACAAAATTCAGTACCTTTTTCATGCAAAAGAAACAAAAATTCCTGTAAAGTAGAAACAGAAGAAACTTTCCTGCCTTGACCTAAAAGGGGAGGGGTTCTTTATGTTAGCATCATACTTGCTAGTGAAGTGCTGTATATTCATTCCTAGCACTGTTTTCTGTGTATGTGTGTGTGCTCGCAGGTTTTCATGTTGTGTATATACGTAAAAGCTAGAGTCAACCTTGGATATCACACACCAGAAAATAGGGTCTCTCATTTGCTTAGGGCTCACTCCTTCTGCTAGCCTGACTATGAATAAAACTTAAAGGTTTCCCTATCTCTGTCTCAATATCAATGGGATTACAAGTGCACCATGCTTCGATGTCTTATGTGGGTTCTGTGGCTTGAACACAGGTCATCAGGATTCTGCAGAAATCACACTACTGACTGATTCATCTCCCCAGCCTCCTATTCCCACTGCCTCTATTTAAGTTGAAGTCATACTCAGTAGATTAGAGGAAGAAAAAAAATGAAACTGACAGAAAAATAGGCAGGAAGAAAAGAAAACCAACTTTCATTTGCAGAAGGCACATCTATGCAATAATTCTAAAGAATTTACAAAATAATATTCAAAAGAGATTCAGGAGAGTTTCAGAAACAAGTCAAGTTTCATTTACAAAACTCAGCTGGAATGTCTCCAGTAATACAGACAACTGAACAATAAACAAGCAATATTGCCGGCAAAGATGACTCCATGCTGAAGAGTTCACACTATTCATACAGAGGACAGTTGTTCTAAGAATTCATATCAGGCAGTTAGCAACTGCCTATAACTGAAGCTCCAGGGACTGGATTCCCTAATCTGGCCTCTGAGGGTTCTTGTACTCAGGTACACATAATGTACATGCACACACAGACACACACACTCACACACACATTCACATACACATACACATTCACACACTCACATACACTCAATGCACACACTTAATAAACAAGTTTTTAAAATTGCATACAAACATATCATAGAGCATAAAATTCATAAAAATAAAATGGATCAGAGATATGATGCTCTCTCAACAGGGTTGAAAGAAGTTTTGAATGCCCACAGTTGAATAGACAGATATAACAGGTACTCATTATTGCTACAGTGTAAGTCTCACGCATTTACACAGGTATGCAACACAATGCCAATCACTATGTATAGAATTTTTCATACAGTTTCTCCAGCTTAAAAGTTACATAAAAATGAAAGAATATATGTAGCCTTTTAAAGCAAGAAGGCTGAAACATGAAAGCTAACAATAGACCAATATAATGTGCTATTTACATGAAGATACAAACTTTGTAATGAACAGTATAGAGAACATAAAATTTAAATTTTTAGCTGATTTTTCATAAAGTCAAATTGACAAGACAAGGAAGTAAGTGTTTTTAATTAAAAATTCTGGAATAATAAAGTATTCACATGGAAAAGATTAATCTTGTGCTCTGTACCATCCCATATCCCTAAATTAATTAAAAGTATGCTATAAATTTTAATGTAAAAGTTACAGCCATAAAACTTTTAGAACACGATGTGAGAAAATATTCACACAAATTATAAACTGTGGTTAGAACTATTTCCTAATCATAAAAGCCTTTAATATGAAAGAACAAAGTAGATTAAACTAATCTTTCCCAACAATGAAAGCCCCTGTTACTAAGTCAGAAGAGACCACTGAGAAACTAAGGGGCCAATCATAGGCTGAGAGATAAAGGCCCAGAATACATCTGTCAAAATCAATCATCGAGATCAAATTATTTCTTCTATTCATTACTAAAAAGGATAAAGAAGTTAATAAATAAAAGGGAAAATATCTGAAGAGTTGGGAATGTTTGTAAGTAGCTGAAATGCATATGCAGCTTGTTCATCTGTAGTCTGCGCTCTGCTGGATGTCTAAGCAAAACGCAGAAGTCCAGCATCACTGACTGTGGAGAGGGAAGTTCACAAATTGGAGCTTCTACACACTGTTGATGGGGTGCACAGGGCAACACTGAAGTAACATGTGATGAATTTCATAACTAAACACAGGTTTACCCTACATTATCTGTGTGATGGTGGAGCAGTGTGTAGGAATGTTTCTACAATGATGATGCCTTATCTTTACAGGGATCTGTGTTCTGAGTGTGTGCTTTTGCTAGGATTCAACAGATGCTAGACTTACATCTCACCTTTCACTGGGTATGAGCTTCGCTGAAATCACTAAGAGCAAACTGACATCTAAATGGAGTTCTTGACCTGTATGATGGGTTGTGACAAAGTCAAGTGTTTTGATGCTTGGAGTATACATGGAAATGTGTATTCAGGATATAGAGTGACTCTGGAAAACTAGGAAGAACTCACTGAATGAATTTACCAAAGACCGAATAACTGTCAGAGAAATTGCGCCATATTCACAAACATGTGATGCACAGAGGGAGAACAAACTTCAGTGAACACATACAAAATCATCAGTGTCATCAAGGAGGATGGTGAAAATTGGACAACAGAGTGCCACATGAATAAAACAATAAGAAAGCCATGAGTTCAGTCAAAGATTGAAATGTCAGAGGAAAAGAAATAGTTCCTACAGGGAATGCTTGAGGTGGTGAAATCGGTGTGGGAAACAAGCCCTAGCAAATATGAATAAATGCATGCCCTTGCCTTTCCATGTGCCTTAGAGAAACTCTTGGCCTTGTTCACAGAATGGCAACTGTAAGAGCTACATTAAAACAACCACCAAGCAGGACAGCTGATGAACATAAACTACATAGTAGAGCAATCGAATGAACTGGATCTGAGTCAAAATAAGCAACGTTTGAAACTCTAATATTGACATAGCTAAGTTGTAAAATAAAATGAACTGTGTGTTCCCATTAGTGAAGAATTTCAAACTACCAACTAATATTATATATTTCACATGTAGACTGATGTTGTATATGTATCACAGAAATAAGGTGATTGACAGGGTCATGACCTAAGCCTCTTTAAATAGCTTCACTTCTAGGATTCATTTCTAGAAATATCAAAAAAAAAAAAAAAAAACAAATCAAAAACAAAACAAAACAAAAACAACAAAAAAGAAAAAAAGTAGGCTCTGAGATGTCCTTCCTACTTGAAAGACAGCCCTTTCATTCTTAAAGTTACAAAGAAGACTCTCTTTTGGCAGTAAAAACATCTGAGCAGCTTGAAGACATATTTAATAAGTCTTATAATGATTCATTGGAAATTTTATGAATGTTTGGTTCTTAATAATCTTTTCTTAAAAAAAAATCCAGTGATGTCTTTCTGCCTAATTAGTAAAAGTAAAGGAAATCACCCCAGTTGATAGTGAAAGGTTACCTTTGGGTTATTGAAAAGCACAGATATGTCACCATACTGGCTTCAAAGTACAGGTTTCTGAGATACATTGTGTGCACATACATGTAGTGAGAGTCAGAGAATAACAGGCATAAAATTTATAAACATCAGCCTCTGGGTAGGGGTTGGGAGAGGAAGAAAATCTTGTGAGCTGTGGACACTCATTCTATGGGATGTCATTTAATCCCCTGTCAAAATGAGAGGAATATGGAGACCAGGCAAGGGTGCTCCATTAGTCTCTAGATGCCCATGCATGAAAGTTCAAAGAAACAAGATATAAAACAGGAGATAAGCTATCCTCACACACCACCCTCACATTCACGAGTGATCAGACAAATCATCAGCATCCCCCAGATTCCTTAGGATATCAGAAATAACAGAGAGAAAGACACTATAAGGCAGTGAGCAATCTATCTCAAGTGGTTCACAAGTATTGGTGTAGAAGTGCTGCAGCCTTCTTAAGTGCTACACCCAAATGGTGAGGCATTTATCTACCCTCTACTGGACAACTGTAATAGACTCACATCAAAGAGGAAATGAGCTTCAGGAATGCACACATGAAGCATCTCAAAATTGACCAGAAGGGCTCCTTTCAGAAAGGATTCACCATGATCAGAGGTCAGAATACAGGCAGAATACAGGCAGACTACAGGCAGACTACAGGCAGAGTGCCAACACAGGCCCTCATGTTATGGGGTACATGTGGTTGTGCAGCTGAACCTCCACAGAACCAAGAAACAAGTAAGCCAAGAGAATTTATGGATTTTGGTGTCCAAAAAGGATGTCTATGAAGCCACAAGACACAATTGTTACATATTTTAAGTATTGGTTTCTTCAAAGACACTCCCCAATATTCTCATGAATTTCATCAAATAGTGTTGAAAGACATCTATTTGTTCATTGTCATTTCTTTCCTCTAAAAGAAAATTAATTTGTAATAGTATAAGCCACTTATCTGGTGTTAAAATTCTAAAAATTCCTCATCAAAAGCCCAAAGAATTTTTGATGGCACTGAAATCCCCTCTATAAGACTATGCTTGTTTCCAAAGACAAATTCTACTCTCAGCCTTTGTTAGAGAAGCTTGCCCTTGCAATGGCTACCAGTAAACACATGGCTGTGCAAGCTGCTGAATAAGTGACAGTTGAGTGCTCTGACCTGAACTGAAGAATTATATTGAAAGTTCTAGGGGTTAGAGAACATCGAGGACAAGAGGATGGAAAGAATGTAAGAGCCAGAAGATGGAAAGAAGAGCTGTGAGGTCTATCCTCAGGGCCTGGAAAGAATACTGTAGTCATTATTGCACAATGGCCTCAGCTGCCTACACTGAGCCGGCATAAGCCTAGGCCTGTCGGGAATTGATTACCACTGAGAAAAGGGAGCACAGGACCATATCGAACTAATAGATTGCGAGGGAAAGGCTCATACTATCTTTATTTACACCACAATTGCTGACCCTAAGAACTCCAAAGGATATCTCCAAATCTGTGGTCACACCAATGGTTCTGGTTAAACCTGGTGAGCCATGAAATAAAACAAAAAGATAGAAGTGAAAGAAAAGCAGAAAGGGCTATAAAGGGGGCTTGGGTGTTCAGAGTATAAGAATGCGCTATATGTCACTGAAACTATCAAAGAACAGATGTACTAATAAGTTATTTCTCAAAGAATTTGTACCATTGGTCTTTAGAACAATCTGTACTAACAACAGTAGCAGGGGATCCGATGACCTCCTCTGGCTAATATGGGCACTGTATGTATATAGTGCACAGACATACATGCAGGGAAAATACTCGTGCACATGTGTTAAAAGAATTGGGAGAGATTAGGAATTCAAGACTCTTACCTAAACATAATAAAAGCAGTAAACAGTAAACCAACATCCAATATCAAATTAAATGGAGATTAATTTAATCTCTCACCATATCTATTCAATATAGTATTCAAAGTTCTAGCTAGGGCAATAAGACAACAAAACAATATCAGGGGATACAAAACAGAAAAGAAGAAGTCAAGGTATCACTATTTGTGGATGGTATGATCATGTATATAAGCGACCCCAAAAATTCTACCACAGAACTTCTCCAGCTGATAAACAACTTTAGCAAAGTAGCTGTATATAAAATTAACACAAACAAATCAGTGACCCCACTTTATACAAATTGTCTGAGAGGGAGATTAGGGACCCTTCACAACAGTCACAAATAATACAAAATAACTTGGTGTAACTTTAACCAAACAAGTGAAAGATCTGTATGAAAAACTTCAAGTCTCTGGAGAAACAAATCAAAGAAGACCTCAAAAGATAGACAGATCTCCTTTGCTCATGGACCGGTAAAATTAACCTTGTAAAAAAAATGGCCATCTTACAAAAAGCAATCTACAGATTCAGCACAATTTCCATCAACATTCCAACACAATTCTTCAGACATGGAAAGAGAAATTCTCAATTTCATATGGAAAAACAAAAACCCAGGATAGCAAAAACAATTCTCAACAATAAAAGAACATCTAGGGAAATCAGCATACCTGACCTAAAGCTGTTCTCAGAGACAGACAGGTTGATCAATGGAATAGAACTGAAGACTCAAAAATAAACCCATATACTATGGAGACTTGATCTTTGAAAAAGAAGCCAAAAGCATACAATGCAAAAGAGAAAGCATCTTCAATAAATGGTGCTGATCTAACTGGCAGTTGTATGTAGAAAAAATGAAAATAGATCCATATTTATCACCTTGAACAAATTTCAAGTCCAAATGAATCAATGACCTCAACATAAAACCAGATACACTGGATCTAACACAGAAGAAACTGGAAAAGAACCTCGAACTCATTGGCATGGTATGTACTCACTAATAAGTGGATATTAGCCAAGAAAAAGTACAAAATACCCACAATACAATCCATAGAACTCAAAAAGGTCCACAAGCTGAAGTGCCCAAGTGAGGATGCTTCAGTCCCACTTGGGAGAGAGAAGAAAGCAATCACAAGCGGGGAGAGAAGGAGGGGCCTGGAAGGGAAAGTGGACAGGGCGGGGAGTGGGGGGAGAGGAGGACCTGATCTAGTATTGGGTGAGAGAAAAGGACTGAAGCCCTGAGGTCCAGCAGAAAGAATGGAAACAGGCAACCTCAGGAAATCAGAGGTTGGGAAGACCCTCCAGAATGCACCAGAGACTTGGGAGGTGAGAGACTCTCAGAACTGAAAGGAAGGATCTTAGACAGTAGGGAAAGGTAACTTATAGAGCCCACCTCCAGAAGGAATTTAGGACATCAAATGAGGGATGGGGTTGACATCCCACAGTCACATCTCTGACCCATAATTGTTCCTATCTGAAAGAAGTACAGGGATGGAAATGGAGAGGAGCCCAAGGAAAAGAAGATCCAGTGACAGGCCCAAAGTGGGATCCAGCTCAAAGGGAGGCCCCAAGGCCTGACACTATTAGTGAGGCTATGGAGCTCTCACAAAAAGGGACCTATTATGACTGCCCCTGGAAAGACCCAACAAACAGCTGAAAGAGTCAGATGCAGATATTTACACCCAACCAATGGACAGAAGCAGCTGACCCCTGTTGTTGAATGAGGGAAGGCTGAAAGAAGCTGAGGAGAAGGGTGATCCTGTAGGAGGACCAGCAGTCTCAATTAAAGTCTCAATTAATCTGGACTTCTGAGATCTCTCAAACAATGGATCACCAAACAGACAGTATATACCAACTGATATGAGGCCCCCAACACACACAGTAGAGAACTTCCAGTTCTGTGTTCATTCAGAGATGATGCACCTAATCCTCAAGAGACTGGAGGCCCCAGGGAATTTAGAGGTCAGGTAGGGTAGGGGGTGTGGACATCCATGTGGAGACAGGGGGTTAAGGAGGAGGGATGGGATGTGGAACAGTCAGAGGGTAGATGGGAGGCAGGAATAAAATGTGGAGTGTAACATAATTAAAAATTAAAGTTAAAAAAATTTTAAAAAGAAAAAAAAATCATACTAAAGTTAAGAGTATTAACACTTGTTGGGGGAAAAGCCTTGACTTCTAGATTTGTGCATTTCTGATAATTTTCACTTGAATTTCAACAAAAGTTTGCTTACCAGCAATTTTCAATGTGAAAAAATTATCAAAATGCTTAACATTGAATAAAATACTTAGAAACAAACAAACAAAAAAAAATTCGAGTGACAGCATATGCTGCCTAGAATGTGGAGAAAGAGACAGGATTGCAAATTGGTACAACCACTCTAGAAATCAATCTGTTGGCCCCTCAGAAAATTGGAAATAGTACTACCTGAAGACCCAGCTATACCACTCTTGGGCATATACCCAAAAGACCATACCACAAGGACACATGCTCCACTATGCTTATAGCAGCCTTATTTGTAATAGCCAGACACTGGAAACAACCTAGATGTTCCAAAATGGAAGAACAGATACAGAAAGTTTGGTTCATTTACACAATTGAATATTATTCGGCTATTAAGAATTAAAATGGCATGAATTTTCCAGACAAATGTATGGGACTAGAAAATATCATTCTGAGTGAGGTAACCCAGACTCAAAAGGATATGCATGGTATGTACTCACTAAGTGGATATTAGACAAAATGAACAGAATATCTAGGATACAACCCATAGACCATAAGAACTTTAACAAGCAGAAAGACCCAAGTGAGGATGCTTCAACCCTACTTAGAATGGAGAAGAAAATAATCATAGGAGGCAGAAGAAGGAAGGGACTTGAGTGGAAGAGGGGAGGAGGAGGGGATGGGAGAACAGGATCAGGTATGGGAGGAGGGACAAAAGAGAATCCCAGAGGGCCAAGAGAATGAATGGAAATATGCAGCCTTGGGGGGTTGGGACTTGGGGAGACTCTCTAGAAAGTATCAGAAACCATGAGGGTGACGTTATCCAAACTGCCCAACACTGGGGAAAGGGAACTCAAAGTGTCCATCTCCAATAAGTAGATAGAAAGAGCCTCAAGTTGATGGATGGGGTTACCAACTCACAGTCAAATTCTCTGGCCCAGAATTGTTCCTGTATAAAAGAACTGCAGGGACAAAAATGGAGAAGAGAGTCAAGGAAAGGTGGTCCAGTGATAGGCCCAACTTGGGATCAAACTCATAGTGGTGTGGTGAGGGGAGCACCAAAGCCTAACACTATTACTGATGCTATAATGTGCTTACAGACAGGAGCCTGGCATGGCTGTCCACTGAGAGGTCCTATTAGCAGCTGACTGAGACAGATGCAGATACTTAACAGCCAACCATTGGACTGAAGTCAGGAACCATTAAGCTTAAATTAGCGGAAGGATTCAAGAAGCTGAAGAGGAGGACAACACCATAGAAAGAGCAGCAGTCTCAACTAACCTGGACCCCTGGAGGCTCTCAGACACCGAGCTACCAACCAGGCAGCATATAGGAGGTACTCTGAGGCCTCCAGCACATATATAGCAGAGGACTGCCTGGTCTAGCCTCAGTGGAAGAAGATATGCCTAATCCTGGAGAGACTTGAGGCCCCAGATTCAGGGGTGCGGAGGTTTGGTCGGGGGAGCACCCACTAAGAGGCAAGGGGGAGGAGAAGTGGGATGAGAAACTGTGGGAATGGGGTCCAAGAGGGGGGAGCAATAGCTCCGTTGTAAATAAATAAAATATTTTTAAAAAGAAAGGAAGAAAAATAAGAAATAAGAAATAGGGTCCTAGATTTGGTCTCTAAAAGAAGAAAGGGTTTTGGTCTCTAAAACAAGAAAAAAAAATATCAGGGATGAGGGAGAAAAGGGAAAGAGAGAGGGGAGGAAAAAGGGAAAGAGGAAGAGAGAGCAAGAAAGACCCAAAAATGGAAATGGAAATAAACAAAAGAGTAAACTATCCTTGTCCTTCAAAATGAAAAATAAAGAATGTGATGGCCAAGAGCTTCAAACCACACCCAAGGTGGAAATCATGCAAAAGCAGGGAAACCAACCACACAGGAAAACATGCGCCAATGACGAGCTGTGTTCTGGAGTCTGCAGGAATTGGGTTAAAGGGGTAAAGCTCAAAACTTCTGAATGAGAGCAACGTGGACTTAATGTTGAGCACAATTGTTATTTTTGTGTAACGACAGAAACAGGCTAGAGGATGCCCAGATGTCTAGTTAAAAAGTGTTAGCACCAAAACCCTGAGAGACCTAGTAAGATGAAGAGTCGGAGGAAGGGTAAATTCATTTACTCTCATCTCTCCCACATCCTCAGGCTAAGACATTCATCTTCTCTGCCTGAACTTTGAAGATCCTAGACCTTGGCTCAGACAGACAGAATCATCTCATCCCACTAGCTCCCACTGGCTTTAATCACACCAACAACCCTCTTCATAAAACTCTCACACAGACATTATTTGCAATATAGATTTAGGATGTTCATAACATATATTTGGAATATATATCGTAAAAGCCCTGTTCCACTGGAGAGTTCTCACTAATACATTCAAGAAAAAAGAAGTAAGACTTTTATTAATCTATAAATTTGGATTTCTCCATAAGCCCTTTCCAGATTCTTGCTTTTTAGTGCCCCAAAGGGCATGCAGGGTCACAGAAACTTCTCTTGTAAAATATATCTGTTTGATCCTATTAGCCATTAATAAAATCTTCTATCTAGCCACACTGCCATTTGTTTTGGTAAGAACCTGAATATCCAATGCCAGACCAGTAGTTTCAGAAAGTGGAAACTATACAGAGAGCAATTCAAATTTTGATTGAGTGAAATCCTGAATGACAGTTTACCTGGACACGGTCACATCAAGGAAAGAAGAGCCTCAGACCCATGGAGGCATAGCAATGTCTTCCTTCTGGTTTAGGCTAAGAGGGAAAGGCAAAGCCTTCCTCAGGAGATCCAGTACAAGTATAAACAGCGTGTAAGTGTACAGAAAATGTCTATTGTAGCTCTCTCCCCATGGATATGTATGGACTGAAGACCTCCCACCTACAAAAATAGTTATTGCATAAAGTAACTAAATATGACCCCTTGATCTGTACACCATAATCCCTGCATCTGTGTTTACCTGTGAGTCATAATCCTGCCTTCTTGCCCTGGTGAATGCAGGTGTACCCTACCTCTCTATTCAACTGTATAAACACACCAAGCTTCTGGTTGCAGCCATTCTTACCAAGAGCCCAGTCCACTCAACTTCCAGTGTGTGTGTGTGTGTGTGTGTGTGTGTGTGTCTGTCTGTCTGTCTGTCTGTCTGTCTGTCTGTCCATCTGTCTCTTTTCTTCATTCTATGGCCATCCTAGTCAAGTGCAAGTCCCTGGTTTCCTGCAAGGATGTAGCAAAGCTGGAAGTGTAAAGGTGGAGTGCCTAATGATACTCAATTCAAAACATAATCACTGCCAAGGTCAGGAGGACAAATAGCTCCCCATTTGCTGCTGGAGGTGCACTCCTTTGAGGGAATGAGGCTACTGATTGGTCCTTTCAAAGTAAAGTAGACATAACTTTCTTCTGGTGTCACTACTGTTGACAATAGGTACTAGATAAGGAAGATATATAATTTCAAAATAAATGTCTGTGTAATAATTTTTATACTAGGAAAAGGTTTTAGTCATACTCATTATATAGCAAATATTTATAACATAGATATTTTAGGTCACACATTTTTATAAATTCCATAGTACATAAAACACAGAAATCAACATTTTATTATGCTCCCCCCCCCTTGAGTTGTATAAGAGCATTCTGGGTAAACGGAATTCCATATTCTTCTTTAAGCCTGGACCTACACAGAGAGCTTTACAGGTCCAGTGATACAGTCGAATGATGAGTACCTGCCTGGCATGCGTGAGGCCTTCCCAGCATCATAAAAAAACAGATGTATACTGACTTCTAGTGTTTTCTGTGTAAATATTTTATATAGTGATGCTCAATTTTCATTTGTACAGTTTTGCTGTGTTTTCATTTAACCTTTTAACATGGCAATTTATTCATCTAAAAATTGTCATTTTCATGGCTTACCATTTCATTAAGAAAATAGAAAATGTAATTAATTATATTTTTTGTTATTGTCCTTTAAAGGGAATCTGTATTTGTCCTCAGAATATAATTTCAGGTATTTAAAATGTATGTACCTGTAATTTTTTTCAAGAGCAGTGTGTTCAGCTTTGGCATCTACTACAGAATACAAAGCAGCTAGAACTTAAGACAGGTGGGCACTGGGTCAGGTTGTCCTGGGCTCACACAGCAAGCCCTGTTCATCTGTTTTATTTTGGAAAATCTATTTCTCAGATGGAAGCTCAGAAACATTTCTCTCTGCCTTCTTCAAACTGATGATGGGGAAATGGTAGATTATTCAGTCCAATCTCTGGCTGCTGACTAACCTAAATACACACACACACACACACACACATCATAGGTTGGAATTGGATTAGAAATGGTTATAAACTCATTTGAGTCTTTGAATTTACCAAATGTGAACTTTGGGGTTTTTCAACCTGTCTAGTTTATTTTTAAGAACAAGTTTCCCTATCTTTGTAATTCTCTACATGATATTGCCTGTAGGTATATGGTCGCCTCAGAGGTAAAATAAAAAGCCAATCTCTATTTGATAGTAAAGACACACTGACTTCAAAAATATTTACATGCTGATATGAGAATAAATTTTTTATAGCTATTGCTTGCTCAAGTTTACCATTGTGGAAGTGCATTGTTTATATTTTAGGTTAATCACTACAAAATTTTCATGCACTATAAGCTATTGTTAATTTCAATTAAGAGAAGGGAAAATGGAGTTTTCAGGCTTATGAATAGCTGAAGTCATACCGTGTGTAAAAATTAGGGCTGAAAAAAGATTAGTGTTTAATTCCATTGAACCGAGGAATCAACAGTGGAAAGGCAAGAATTAAATACCAGCTTTGCTTAAAGAAGATTTAAAAAAAATAAGAGCTTCTCATCATATAAAAACAGACAAAGCAAGGCGTTCACCAAATGCATTTCTGTGAAGCACACTCTGTTTTCTCAATTCCCACCCATCGAAGAGAGGAAAACTTGCCAAGACATGGCATTCCTAGAAAAGGCTTCAGGGCTTCCCTTCCTGTGTTCAGAGCAACCGCCACCTGAAACCAACTGAAGAAGGCTACAGAGGTGAATTCTATTACCACACCACAATCCAGATCTGGGACCACTAACTGGACACTTAACCTCAGAGAAAGCATCTGTAGTCAGTAAGTTCCTCATCAGTATAGTAAAACAAACAAACAAAAAGAACAGTGTCATCTATGTCACATAGATAAAGGAAGAAAGAAATATAGGAAGCCAAAGAAATTTCCAAGTAAGTCGCATGGTAACTTAGCCAGACACTTTCCTATAAACATGGCATTCCTCAGTGAGCAAAACAGACAAAAGTTCATCCAACTCCACCTTTGACAAGCCTTAAGGTAAACGAAGACTAGCCTCCTTCTTCATTCAGTGATTCGCTCATTCATTCACTGAAGAGTCCATCTCGAATGACTGAACTGTCCACTGTGTGCCTGATACGACTGATATCTGTTTAAAGACTCTGACTAATGCAATACATACCTTTGAAGACTATACATTCTTCTTGATACAGATAATGGAGCTCAGCAGACAGAACACTGAAGGAGAAACAACAGATATTCTTAACAACATGAACCTTGACCCAAAATTCAAATAGATGCTGTCTTCATTTTCTTTTAAGAGTCTGAATGAATACGAGGACTTTTTAAAAAGGTCATTGTCACATCCTTTTGTTATAATTTTAACTAATACCTGACTTAATCATATGCTTGCCTTTTTAAGTGATAGAAGTCATCAAGTCCACACTATACATAAATATATGCAAAATACAAACTAACTCTGAGTGGAGAGTGGATTGATGTCATATGGCTGTCACTCGTCAATCTGCATTCTCTGAAGGAGCAAGTAATTCAGAGGTGGTGCCAGAAATGCCTCACAGGTTTAATTTAATTAGTACAGTTCTGACCTTTTATAGTATTAACATATAATCTCCTGTCCCTGCGGACTGGCCTCCTCATTATGTTTTCTGCCTAAAGCCTGGAGCACATTGATTTCCAATTACAAGTTTATAAAACTGCCAAGTCATTCCTGTCAAATGACTGCTTTTACCCATGTGGCTTAAAATCATACAAGTCAAGTTTTTAAAAACTGAATAATTATTCTAAAACTTCAGATATGAAGAGAGACCCAGAGGACACATAATCATTGTGACAAATTGCAAAGTAGGAGGGGAGAGGCATAAGAATAAAGAAACTGGAGAGCCACAACTCTTTCCACACCTGTCACTAGCTATCAGATTCTGCTTAGATTCTGTAGATGACCATGCATTTTGAGTAAACGTATAATGTATACATGAGTTTATTCAATGAAGACTATCATTTTACTTAGCACATGAGGTAATATAGAAACTTTAAAGACAAGATCTAAAAATCCAAATGTTTATACATTAATATGTATAAGTCAGTATCTGTTAGTGAGAATTACAATTGCCTAAAAGTAATAGAGATCTAAAATAGCATTAGTTAAAGCAAAGTGAAATTCTGTTTCTTAATAGTCCTGGAGCAGATAATAACTTTATTCCAAATATTAAGCAGCAAAAAATCCTTTTCAGTTTTCAGCTTCACTACTTTTAGGGTGTAATTTTCCTCTTTCTGTTTCAAATGAGTTAGAGTTCCAGAAAACACATCTGTATTCCACATAGGTGGGCAGAGATGTGGGGAAGATCTGAAAATGAAGCAAGAGTCAGTTGTTACAAATTGAGATTCCCAGGCAAGGAGCTGTGGAATATAGCTTATCTAGTAAAGATCTTGTTGAACGGTATGAATTCTACAATTCCATCCCAGCACCCATATATAAAGACAGGGGCCATGGCAGCTCCTGCCTGTCTGTAATCTCTATGTGTAATGCTAGTGTGTGGGAGGTCAAGAAGAGGGTCGTTGGAGCAAGATGTCTAGCTAGACTACTAGTTCAATCAATGAGCTCTGAGTCCAATTGAGGAATCCTGATTGAACATATAAAGCAGAAAACGGTCAAGGAAGATAGTGTCATCCTCCAGTATAAATGCATATACAAATATTTCCCCCTGCTCCCATATATATGTAGCGCCACACAAATGCAAGCATGAATACACACATGATGTGAATCACATACTATACAAACCTCCCCAGAAAAGAAAAGAGTAAACTTCTTCCAAGTTTCCATATTAAATTCATTTGGTAAGATATGGTCACATGGTCATTGCTATCTCCATCCTGCTCTGTTGAACCATGGGCATCTCATGAGTAGGCATCAAGGGGAAAAGAGATTTCCAGAGGGATCCTATGAACCTGTGTAATTGATTTCCAGAGGGATCCTATGAATCTCTGCCACACAGTTTAATTAAACTAGGATGCTAAAGTGATTAGTGATATGGAAGCAAATAACAATGCATAATTATTGGATAAATTTCTGAGACAATCATGCAAAATGAGCAAAACAAGGAATTACAACTAGTATTTCTAATATTCGATAGGGGTGATACAGCAGTGAAGGCTATATGAGAATATAGGAAGGAGAAGGGAAGAATATGCTGCGCTTTACCCACTTGGTGCAGAGCAACTTAAGCAGACAAGGAAATGAAAGCCAATTAGAATTGCAAGCATTAAGCCGAAAAAGGTAGTGACAAAATTCCTGGTGTTGAAACAAACATTTTTAAAAGATAATGAAGGTACTATTTAATCCTTTAAAGTCAATTTCTTATTTTAAAATATTATTCATGGGATCTATTGATGTTAAAATGAGAACAGTGCTAAGAGATTTTTTTTATTCTATGAACTTAAAAAGTCTAACATACAATAAAATGTATGCATAATTATAATAAAATTCTCTTCATATAGGACTTTTCAACCACATGCATAAGAAATATTATTATTCAGTGATGTTATTAATTCTATAATGAATATGTAAAGAGTAGAGGGAATTCAGAAAATTAGCACCTGATACATGAATCAGAACTGAACTTTGTAAAAAAAATAGCATTATAGATAACATATTAATGAGATGGGCAGTAAAGAAATATGGGCTGAGGCATAGTGCAATATCTAGTAGGTCCTGGATATAAAAGATACATCTATATAAGAAATATTAGGGCATATCATTCTACCTAGTTTAAAAAATAAAATATATTATTTGAAAATTTCACACATGCATACAATGTTTTTTATGCTCATCCCCTATTCCTTCCTTTAACTCTTTCCAAATTCAAACCTTCCTTTAATCCTAGCCTATGCTGTGTCTTTGAAAGGAAAGGAAGGGAGGAAGGGAGGAAGGAAGGGAGGGAGGGAGGGAGGGAGGGAGGGAGGGAGGGAGGGAGGGAGGGAGAGAGAGAGAGGAAGAGAGAGAGAGAGAGAGAGAATCACTGAGTTCAATTCCTGCTGCCCATTGCCCATATACTTGTGAGCTCATGAGTGTGGGGATTCACTAGAACCTGGTCAACTGAACAGACACGATGCCTTTAAAAAACCTGACTCTTCCCACCATGAAGCCAGCAGCTGTAAATAGCTCCTCAGTTAGGGATGGTGGGATCCCTTCCTGACACATGCTAGCATGCTGAGTGGATTAATGGTATACAGGCAACCACAGCAGCTGTGGGTCCATGAATGTAATGGATATGTTATGACCAGAAGATAATGTTTTGCTCCTGGACCCAAATCTCTGGATCTTAAATTTTTCCTACCCCTCCTGTGTCATGGTCCCTGAACAATTGGGGAAAGGGGAATGATACAGGTGGCTCCTATGTGGCTGAGCTCAATACAGCTAACTTTCTGGACTGTGAACGATCGAAACTTTCTGTGTTACCCAACATGAACTAAACAATGGAATTTCTCTTTTGAGATCTGAGAGTTTTACTAACCTATGGGTAAAGAGAAATAAGTTTAGAGAGTAATTTGTTTTATGTCCATTGTACTGACTAGTTTTGTGTCAACTTGACACAGCTGGAGTTATCACAGAGAAAGGAGCTACAGTTGAGGAAATGCCTCCATGAGATCCAGCTGTAAGGAATTTCCTCAATTAGTGATCAAGGGGGAAAGGCCCCTTGTGGGTGGGACTATCTCTGAGCTGGCAGTCTTGGATTCTATAAGAGAGCAGGCTGAGCAAGCCAGGGAAGCAAGCCAATAAAGAACATCCCTCCATGTCCTCTGCATCAGCTCCTGCTCCCTGACCTGTTTGAGTTCCTGTCCTGACTTCTTTCAGTAATGAACAGCAATGTGGAAATGTAAGCTGAATAAACCCTTTCCTCCCCAACTTGGTTCTTGGTCATGATGTTTGTGCAGGAATAGAAACCCCGACTAAGACATTCATGTACCAAAATAACAGTAGAGCCACCTCTGGGCATCAGGAACTCCACAACCATAGGTTCTGAGACAGATTCGACATGCAAGGAATTCCTCCATAATGGCATGGTAGTTTAAGAGCCCTTACCTCAACTGAAGAGAGAGCAACTATTCATACGTAGCTTATGGCTGCCATGGAAGAGTGCCTAGTATGTGCAAAAAGATTCAGACATTTAAGATTTGTGTGAGCATGTTCTTAGCTTTATGACATTAGGAAAGAAAAAATATGAAACAAATCTTACTCGGGTGTTCATAGGAAAACTCTAGTTTGCTGATTTCCTCTGGGAGAGTGACTTACTGAATACCTAGCTAACAGCTTGATTACCAGCTGACAGACAGACAGGCTCAATTCCTAAGTGGACTGAACGGATTTCCTGGTGGAAAATGCTAACGAAGTGAGTGATAGAGTCTATTCGCTTAGATGATGAAGATTAGATTAGAAAGTCCGTGCATGGTGAATTAGCATTGATCCAAGTTGTTAGTAAATGTCCCGTAATCATGTTATGATAATAACTGATTTTATTGTATGAATGTCCACTTTCTGACACCCGATTTAAATATTGCCTTGTACAGAATTATAAGAAAAATACAATTGTGTTACAGATGAAAAAGCTGAATTGCAGTGGAATTAAGATGTTCCCGAGGCCCAGTGCTATTAGGAGGGGGAGCTGGGACTCCACCTTTCTATATTCCCCAAGGCTGGCATTAAAACCCTTCATGCCAAGCTATTTCTCTCAGACACAGATTTGTCTCTGCAGAATTGCATCTGCTGTGCAGGAGAAACATTGACAAGTCTCAGGCTGTGATTTCTCAATTCTATCTAGAAAATAAAGTGAAGTGATGTATTTTTCTCTGGTGGTTTATGGTCTGAAAACAGAATTAAACAGTAATCAAAGTCTTTCATAGTTTCAAAATTTTTCCATATTCTACTGGGCCTGAAAATTTGATTAGTTCTTGGAGGAAATTTGAAATAAGAACAAGAAACCCTCAAGGAAGTAGACATAATCACTTAACATGATTATCAGGACTGCTAGATTGCTTAGGGTCCCCTTTCTACTCTTTTACTATCAGCCTCTGAGTTTTTACTAAAGGATGCTATTATATTCCTTTTTAACCCCCATTTGAATAATTATATATACTTATGCATGTAGAAGAAAACAAATTCACTTGTATGTGTAGCAGAGAAATGTCACAGAGAATTATGCAACAGGCATAAACTTTAATGTTATTGAAACAGTTGCTGTTGTTGTTGTTGTTTATAATTTACCAGCTCTTCTTTATGTTTGGAGAAAGTCCGGGTTTTTGTTTTACACAAAGAAATGAAAGTAAAGCAAGGCTTTCCAAGCAGTGAAATATAGCGCCCAAATTCCCAGCACTCAATTTTTATAGTGTATATTCTAGACCAAGAGTTGGCATGTTTGGGCATACTGGTCACATTGATCCTTCATCTCCTTTGGCAAATAAAATAGCCTTTGAACACTGTCCTAGATTTCCATTTGTGTTGTCTCTGACGACTTTTGCATTAAAATGGTAGGACTGGGTAGCAACTGAACTCTCACTGACTGCAAAGCCAAAACTATTTTATGCCTGGTCCATTATGAGACATGTGTTAATGTGGTGGGTGTGCTCTTCAGAGCACATGTTCAAAAGACAGTTCTGGCCTCTGACCCACTCCTAAGACCTGCATCTAGTCCTTACTGATGAGAGAACAGTTGTTCATCTGAACAATGAACCCTACCAAGTCTTTTTGCTAACACTGTGATTTATGGTGAGGCCTTTGGTCACAGAGTTTGTTTGATCTGTAGAGAGCATGGAGCACAGCCTGATATGATATCTCTGAAACACCATGGCTTGGATGAGCATCACTGGTTCTCAATACTTCATGCATGCTGTCAAACACTGCTTCAAGAGTCATGTTCTGTGCACTGAAGCTCCTCTGGAAGAGAATATACAGAAGGTTTCTCCTGGACTGGGCCATTGCTGATTTCAGTGTGTATTCTTTTTCAGTAAATGTGTGTTTGTGTGTGCGCGCGCGTGTGTGTGTGTGTGTGTGTGTGTGTGCATGTGTATAATGCAAAAATGTTTCTAAATTTTGCCTGAGCCAATTTTTTAAAATTAAAATCAGTAAGATGATCATAATTAAGCTACTAAAATATATTTAAAGCTATCAATCGGTGTTGATGTTTTGTTATTTAATTTAGGAATTTTTAATCTGTGAAAAATGTCATTTTTATTACTTCTATAATGACCATCTAGTTTATTTATAGGTTTATTTCTTTAGACCTAACGGTAGAAATACTGTTATGAATATATTTAGCATATAATGTTTCTTTACAACAATCATGAACAATAGTTGTATATTTTCTAAATGCACATACACTCTCTTCAGTGGTGAGCACTCAAAATTTGAGTTTATCAGAAATAGAATGAAGTGAATTTACCCTTTCTGTAGCCTCTACTGTATTTTTTTTTTTTTTTTGGTTCACACAAAAGTCAAGAAAGACATAAGAAATTAAGGAATGTATCATAATTAATTTTTATATAATGAGTTTTGTGTTCTCTTACCTAGTTCACATATTGAGTTTTCTTTTATTCAAGCAATATAAACATGAATTTCTCAGTATAGACTTGTAAAGAAGGAAGAAAATTCAGATTTATTTGAGAGGAGATCTTTACCCAAAACAATTGTTGAATGAATAAAAAAGGACCAGGAGAAGGAAATCTTACCTGTGAGATATGTGCATATCTCACAGCCTAAGCACAAAGAGGTTTCGTTTCATAAGAAGGAATAAGAAAGCTACAAAGCAGGCAAGCATTGGAAGACTGATACGGGTGGTGTAGTCTGACAGACCAGAGATCTTTTACCTATATCCAGGCTTTTCAACAGAAGGAAGCCACTAAGGCGTGGTTTTCAGTCATCTAGGGCTGGAGGTTCAGGCACTTAATGTTTTTATTTATTTTTTATTATTTTATTTTCTAATGTATTACATTCTAGCTGCAGTTTCTCCTTCCTCATATCATCTCAGTCCCTCCCTCCCCCCTGGAAACCCTGTCCATCTACTCCTATTCCATTTCCCTTCAGAAAAAGGCAGGCCTCCCAGGGATATAACCAAATATGGCATATCAAACTGTAATAAGGCTCAACCAGGTAACCCAGTAGGAAGACAAGTATTTCCAAAACAGGCAAAAGCATCAGAAATAATACCCATGAGCATCACCAAGATCTATAATTATAACATATATGCAGAGGGCCTAGGCTATACCCATGTTGTTGGAGTTTGTTCTGGTACTGCTGTGTATTCAAATGCTAAATTCTGTACCCTAAGACCTGGTTGCCCCGAGACAAATGAGTACATCCTTGTGTACACCAAGTAATTCTATGCAACCTTGCCCCCTAAGTTAATTGTTCAATAAAAGGCTAGAGCCTGTGATCGGGCAGTAGATAGAGGTAAGAAGGTCTTCAGTTACCTGGCTGGGTGTCACAGATATAGATCAGAAAGGAGAAAGAAAAGACAAAGGTGAGAGGAGCAAGCTGCCATAAGAGAAGATGGACCATGAGGACATGGCCAGGAGAAACATCAAGTAACAAGGGTCGTATAGCTGGGATGTTAAGTTAAAATAGCTCAAAACCTGCCCAATCTAGGCTTACAGCTTGTAAATAAAATACTCGGATTGTATGTCTTTTATACGGGCTAGCTAGAATAAATAATTCCTTTTATACCATGCTGGCTTCCTGATTGTTGGGTCTGTTTCCCTGATCCCCTATGAGTCCAGGTTACTTGATTCAGTGGGTTTTCTTGTGATGTCCTTGACCCTTTGGGTTCCTATAGTCTCCCCCCCCCCCAAAAAAATGATTTCTAATGATATTCTGCTATAATTAATGTTATGAGCACTTTTTGCTTAGCAACCAGCAGGGACAAACTGCTACAGACTCTGTAGTCATTTCCTGATTTTTGTCTCCAGATAAACAAGAATACCTTAGTGTCTTCTTTTCTCTTCTTTTTTATTAATCATTTTATTCATTTACATTTCAAATGATACCCGCCTTCCTGGTTACCCCTCCACAACCCCCCATCCCATCGCCCCTCTCCCTTCCCTTTGCCTCTATGAGGGTGCTCCTCTACCCACTCACCCACTCCCTCCTCACTCCTCTAGCATAGCCCTACCCTGGGGCATCAAGTCTCCCTCCCCTCCCATTGATGTCAGATAATGACATCCTCAGCTACATTTGTATCTGGAGTCTTGGCTCCTTCCATGAATACAATTTCCTGAAACAATGGCTCAGGCTCTAAGATCAACAATTGACAAATGGGATCTCATAACATTGAAAACCTACAAGAAAAAAAAAATTGAAAAGCTTCTGTTAGGCAAAGGACACTGTAAATAGGAAAAAACTGCAACCCACAGATTGGGAAAAGATCTTTACCAATCCTACATCCAATAGAAGGCTAATATCCAAAATATATAAGGAACTTAAGAAGTTAGACTTCAGAGAACCAAATAACCCTATTATAAATGGGGTACAGAGTTAAACAAAAAAATTCTCAACTGAGGAATACCGAATGGCTGAGAAGCACTTAAAGAAATGTTCAACATCTTTAGTCATCAGGGAAATGCAAATCAAAACTACCCTGAGACTCCACCTCACACCAATCAGAATGGCTAAGATCAAAAACTCAGATGACAGCAGATGCCGGCAAGGGTGTGGAGAAAAAAGAACATTCCTCCATTGCTGGTGGGATGGCAAGCTGGTAAAAACACTTTAGAAATCAACCTGGCCGTTCCTCAAAATAGTTCTACCTTGAAGACCCCAGCTATACCACTACAGGATATATACCCACAAGATGCTCCAACATATAACAAGGACACATGCTCCACTATATTTATAGCAACCTTATTTATAATAGCCAAAAGCTGAAAATTAACCTGATGCTCCTCAACAGAAGAATGGATACAGAAATTGTGGTACATTTACACAATGGATACATTTACACTCAGATACTAAAAACAATGACTTCATGAATCTTAGGCAAATGAATGGAACTAGAAAATATCATCCTGAGTGAGGTAACCTAGACACAGAAGAACACATAAGGGCTCACTAATAAATGGATAGTAGCCCCAAAGCTCAGAATATCCACAATACAACCCACAAACCATATGGTGCTTAAGAAGAAGGAAGACCAAAGTGTAGATGCTTCAATCGTATATAGAATTCGACAGGACATAAAGGGAGGGAGGGACCTGGGAGGGACGGGTGGAGGAAGGAGGTCAGGATCAGGTATTAGAAGGGACAGGAGAGAAGTACAGGGGTTCAGGAAATTGAATAGAAACATGTAGCAGTGGGTGATGGGGAACTGAGATAGCCAATGGAAGGTCCCAGACTCCAGGGAAGGGAGAGGCTCCCAGGAGCCACTTGAGATGACTTTAGCCAAAAGGGAGACAGAACCTGTAGAGACCACCTCCAGGTGAGGCCACCCAAACATCGCAAATTTGTAAACCCAGAAATGTTCCTGTCCAAAGGAAAGACAGGGACAAAACATGGAACAGAGACTGAAGGAAAGGCCATCCAGAGACCACCTCACATAGGGATCCATCCCATCTACAGATACCAACCCCCCACACTATTACTAAAAAGTCCTTGCTGACAGGAGCCTGATATAGCTGTTCCCTGAGAGGTTCTACCAGCACCTGACTAATACAGATGCAGATATACACAGTCAATCATCTGACTGAGGCTGGGGACCCCAATGGAAGAGTTAGGGGGAGAACTAAAGGAGGTAAAGGGGATTACAACTCATACAATGAACAATATCAACTAACTGTACCACAGAGCTTCCAGGGACTAAATCACCAACCAAAGAGTATACCTTAGCCTTTTCTAAGGCACACAGAGAAGGCTGTTTCCAAGAGAATCAGGGCTTCTTCCTTAGTCTAGATGTGTTCTAAGAACATAACTCTCAGATGAAATTCCATATTTCCAGAGTGTATAACCAACCATAACGACATAACTTGAGTAAAATGGGGGTGAACATATGCCATGAATGCAGAGGCTGAACCTATTCATATGATAGATAAGGTTACATGTAACTTATCCACTTAGGGAAAGCCTACCTGTGATAGAGTATGGTTCATAATACTATCACAGAAAGGGATATCTTCAAGGATATTTAACATTAACAAGATGTGATATGTGAAAATGTCTTTTTCAAATAAGAAAGAACCTGTATTTTCTGTAGCAAGAAACATTGACCTAGCCTCAGAACCCAGACTGGGATCAAACCATATTGAAGGCATTATGACACAAGAAAGGAAGGCCTGACCATGCATCATCCTCTTGTCCTAAATAATGACCTTAAGACAATATTTTTTTAATTTTTAGATCATTTGTTAATTTTTCACATTTGTAAAGCAAAGGATGAGAAAAAAAATTTTAGTAAAATCAGTGTAAGAGCTAAGGTTTGTGTGTGTGTGTGTGTGTGTGTGTGTGTGTGTGTATGTGTGTGTGTGTGTGTGTGTGTGTGTTTTGTTTTGTTTTGTTTAGATTTAAAAATCTTTAATTCAATATGTTATATGAAGGATGCATAGTCTTTCTTTTTAATTAGGTATGTTCTTGATTTACATTTCCAATGCTACACCAAAAGTACTCCATACCCTCCCACCCCCACTCCCCTACACCCCCACTCCCACTTCTTGGTCCTGGCATTCCCCTGTACTGAGCCATATAAAGTTTGCAAGAGCAAGGAGCCTCTCTTTCCACTGATGGCCTACTAGGGCATCTTGTAATACATATGCATCTAGAGACCCAAGCTCTGAGGGGTACTGGTCAGTTCATATTGTTTTTCTACCTATAGGGTTGCAGAGCCCTTTAGCTCCTTGGTTACTTTCTCTAGTTCCTCCATTGGGGGCCCTGTGATCCATCCAATAGCTGACTGTGAGCATCCACTTCTGTGTTTGCTAGGCCCCAGCATAGCCTCACAGGAGACAGCTATATCAGGGTCCTTTCAGCAAAATCTTGCTAGTGTATGCAATGGTGTCAGGGGTTTGGAGGCTGATTATGGGATGGATCCCCGGATATGGCAGTCTCTAGATGGTCCATCCTTTCCTCTCAGCTCCAAACTTTGTCTCTGTAACTCCTTCCATGGGTGTTTTGTTCCCAATTCTAAGAAGGGGCAAAGTGTCCACACTTTTCATCTTCATTCTTCTTGAGTTTCATGTGTTTTGCAAATTGTATCTTGTATCTTGGGTATTCTAAGTTTCTGGGCTAATATCTGCTTATCAGTGAGAACATATCATGTGAGTTCTTTTGTGATTAGGTTACCTCACAGAGGATGATGCCCTCCAGGTCCATCCATTTGGCTAGGAATTTCATAAATTCATTCTTTTTAATAGCTGAGTAGCACTGTATTGTGTAAATGTACCACATTTTCTGTATCCATTCCTCTGTTGAGGGGCATCTGGATTCTTTCCAGCTTCTGGCTATTACAAATAAGGCTGCTATGAACTTAGTTGAGCATGTGTCCTTCTTACCGGTTGGAACATCTTCTGGATATATGCCCAGGGGAGGTATTGCAGGATCCTCTGGTAGTACTATGTCCAATTTTCTGAGGAACTGCCAGACTGATTTCCAGAGTGGTTGTACAAGCTTGCAATTCCACCAACAATGGAGGAGTGTTCCTCTTTCTCCACATCTTTGCCAGCATCTGCTGTCACCTCAGTTTTTGATCTTAGCCATTCTGACTGGTGTGAGGTGAAATCTTAGGGTTGCTTTGATTTGCATTTCCATGATGACTAAGGATGTTGATCATTATTTCAGGTGCTTCTCAGTCATTAGGTATTCCTCAGGTGAGAATTCTTTGTTTAGCTCTGAGCCCCATTTTTAATGGGGTTATTTGATTTTCTGGAGTCCACCTTCTTGAGTTCTTTATATATGTTGGATATTAGTCCCCTATCTGATTTAGGATAGGTAAAGATTCTTTCCCAATCTGTTGGTGGCCTGTTTGTCTTATTGACGGTGTCTTTTGCCTTACAGAAGCTTTGCAATTTTATGAGGTCCCATTTGTCAATTCTCAATCTTACAGCATAAGCCATTGCTGTTCTATTCAGGAATTTTCCCCCTGTGCCCATATCTTTGAGGCTTTTCCCCACTTTCTCCTCTATAAGTTTCACTGTCTCTGGTTTTATGTGAAGTTCCTTGATCCACTTAGATTTGACCTTAGTACAAGGAGACAGGAATGGATCAACTTTCATTCTTCTACATGATAACTGCCAGTTGTGCCAGCACCATTTGTGTAAAATGCTTCTTTTTTTCCACTGGGTGGTTTTAGCTAGCTCCCTTGTCAAACTTCAAGTGACCATAGGTGTGTAGGTTCATTTCTGGGTCTTCAATTCTATTCCATTGGTCTACTTATTTGTCGCTATACCAATACCATGCAGTTTTTATCACTATTACTCTGTAGTACAGCTTTAGGTCAGGAATGGTGATTCCACCAGAGGTTATTTTATTCTTGAGAAGAGTTTTTGCTATCCTAGGTTTTTTGTTATTCCAGATGAATTTGCAGATTGCCCTTTCTAATTCATTGAAGAATTGGGTTGGAATTTTGATGGGGATTGCATTAAATCTGTAGATTGCTTTTGGCAAGATAGCCATTTTTACTATATTGATCCTGCCAATCCATGAGCATGGGAGATCTTTCCATCTTCTGAGATCTTCTTTAATTTCTTTCTTCAGAGACTTGAAGTTCTTATCATACAGATCTTTCACTTCCTTAGTTAGATTCACGCCTAGGTATTTTATATTATTTGTGGCTATTGAGAAGGATGTTGTTTCCCTAATTTCTCTCTCAGCCTGTTTATCCTTTGTGTAGAGAAAGGCCATTGACTTGAGTTAATTTTATATCCAGCTACTTCACTGAAGCTGTTTGTCAAGTTTAGGAGTTCTCTGGTGGAATTTTTAGGGTCACTTATGTATACTATCTTATCATCTGCAAAAAGTGATATTTTGACTTCTTCCTTTCCAATTTGTATCCTCTTTATCTACTTTTTTTGTCGAATTGTTCTGGCTAGGACTTCAAGTACAATGTTGAATAGGTAGGGAGAAAGTGGACAGCCTTGTCTAGTCCCCGATTTTAGTGGGATTGCTTCCAGCTTCTCTCCATTTACTTTGATGTTAGCTACTGGTTTCCTGTAGATTGCTTTTATCATGTTTAGGTATGGGTCTTCAATTCCTGATCTTTCCAAGACTTTTATCATGAATGGGTGTTGGATTTTGTCAAATGCTTTCTCCGCATCTAACGAGATGATCATGTGATTTTTATCTTTGAGTTTGTTTATATAATGGATTACGTTGATGGATTTCTGTATACTAAACCATCTCTGCATCCCTGGAATGAAACTTACTTGGTCAGGATGGATGATTGTTTTGATGTGTTCTTGGATTCGGTTAGCAATTATTTTATTGAGTATTATAATCTATAAAAGATCATGTGTTATCTTATATTTAATTGTTTTTTTTTAAAGGATGTAAGACCTATATTCTGAGACACTAGGCTAGCAGATGGTCTGAGTATTTGTGAAGATAAAATCTCAACATCACAGTGAGGAAAGAGGGAAAATTAATAGGGAATGATATTGTATATTGGATCACTATAAAATTTATGTGCTAAAGCCCTACCCTCAATGCTGCAAAGTATAAATATTTTGAAATAGAGTCCTTTAGAGGGAACTAGATTAAAATAAAGTCCTGGTGATAGGCTTTAATCTAATATTATTAGGATTCCTATAAGGAAAAAAAAAGACAGGAAAAAAATAATATAAAAACCCAAGAAAAGGTTGTCATCTACAGGACAGGAGAGATCTCAGAGAATATTAACCCTGCCCACACCTTCACCTTTCACTCTCAGCACCCACAATTTTAAAAACATAATTTTTTGTCATTTTGGCCTGCAGTTGGTGGTACCTTATAGCAGTCCTAGAGGTTGAGACTGTGGGTAAGAGCAACATGAATTATTTAAAAAGAAAACAGGGATCGCTCTGGAGAGATGACAGTTCGATCTGAACAAATAATCAGGTTGCAGAGGGGGCTGTGGTGTGTAAAGCCATAGGAGCCCACAGCATGAGGCCACTGGGGCTCAGGGAAGCAGCAGGGGGAGGGAGGCCAGGAGCACACAGTGAAGCAGTAATGCCTGAGAAAAGCAGCAAAGGGGAGGGAGTTGATTATCGAGATTTTGTTTAAATTGAAATCTTTTAGTTTGCAAAACTAAAGGACACAAGAAAAACATGCCTGGAGATAAGGCTGCCACCTACTTCTTTGGAAACCACACAGACAAAAATGGAATGCTGTCAAAGTCAGAAGAGAGACAAAATTAAACTGAAAACTGAAGGCCTACACTTACTCTCAAAAGGTGAGTATTAATAAAAACACATGAGGAATCTAACAGACGTTCTTGCCCTAATAGTGTGTCTTTTGTCCATTGCTACTTGATTACCTTTCAAGGAAACAGAAAATAGAGTGCCATATGGAAGAGGCTCAGAATAAAAATTGACTCAGGGAAATACAGAACACTAGTATAAACACTAAATTAGGTAATTCCTGCTGAAAGGCATGCTTCCAATATTCTGTTTGTGATCTCAAATATAATAAAAAAAAAAAAAAACTTAGTGGTTAGAAAAGAGGAAGAAAAAGAAACACATAGCATTTTTTTTTTTAAAAAAAGCAAAGGAGCAGCTTGGTGGGAATCTCTCAAGTTTTTATAGCTGTTGGTGAATGCTAGAGATGCTTGCTTAGCATGCACAAGCCCCTGGGTATCTATACTCTGAAAGTGGGCATGAGAAGAGAGCCTTCCCATCACTCCATCATAGGATTAGATTTATCACTGTGCAAACACAAATCAATGATGTGACTACTCTCAACTCTAAAAATTTTCTGAGACCCAGTATAGCCAACTCTTTAAGGTTACCAGAAGAAAGCAAATTTATGCTGAAAATATCAATAAAGAATTAGAGTAAAGGTAGGTATACCTTTTCTACTCTCCCTGTGTCAAAAAACCATGGGTAACAACCACCACCACTCCTAAACCTCTGGCAGCCTATTAGATTGTTTTAGTAGGGGTGTCCTAACCACTGTAAGGAAGGCAGGGCAGATTATTTAAGCATGTCTTTCTCTCTTATACCTATGTCCATGTGATATTCCTTCTAATCAGCCTAAGGCTGACTAAATGGATGTCAGAGAGAGAATTAATTAGCAGAACATTGACAGGAAATGAGAGATCCTAATTCTCTCGGCAGTAGATCATGAGTTTGAATGGAGAGCTTTGTGAAAAGAAAACAATATATGCCCTTAGCCTCCATTTTGAAATCAGGATGCTCTCTAAATGACTTTGACATGGAAGTTTATTTTCGGGAGACAGTAGTCAAATAAGAAGCTGAAAATGATAAGGTTTCAGTCTACACAGGCACACATACTCAAACACATTTTTTCATAATGTTTTCTCAAAGGAAAACTCCACAAAGAGGAAGTCTAAACTCAGAACATCTATGCCCCAAATGCAAGTGCAGCCACATTTATAAAAGAAACTTTACTAAAGCTCAAAGCACACATTGAACCTCCACAATAATAGTGCAAGACTTCAACACCCCACTCTCACCAATGAACAGGTTATTGAAACAGAAGCTAAACAGAGACACAGTGAAACTAACAGAAGTTACGAACAAATTGGATTTAACAGATATCTACAGAACATTTCACCTTGAAATAAGAGTATATATCTTCTACTCAGCACCTCATGGTACCTTCTCCAAAATTGACCATATAATCAGCCATAAAACAAGCCTCAACAGGCGCAAGAGGAATGAAATAATCCCATGCATTCTATCAGATCACTACATCCTAAGGCTAGAACTCAATAACATCAAACCCAACAGAAAGCCCATATACTCAAGGAAACTGAACAAATCTCTGCTCAATGACAACTTGATCAGGGAAGAAATAAATGAAATCAAAGTCTTTATAGAATTCAATGAAAATGAAGACAGCATATCCAACCTTATGTGGCACAATGAAAGCAGTGTTAAGGGGAAAATTCATAGCACTAAGTGTCTTGATAAAGAAATTGGAGAGATCCAATAAAAGCAATTTAACAACACACCTGAAAGTTCTAGAATGCAAAGAAGCAAACACACACAAGAGGAGTAGCGGCAGGAAATAATCAAACTCAGGGCTGAAATCAACCAGTTATAAACAGAGAGAAGGATAGAAGGAATCAACAAAACCAAGCACTATTCTTTGAGAAAAATCAACAAGATAGATAAAACCCTTAGCCAAACTAACTAAAGGGCATAAAGGCAGCATCCAAATTAACAAAATCAGAAATGAAAAGGTAGACATAACAACAACAGCTGAGGAAATTTGAAAAAAATCATCAGAACCTACTACAAAAGCCTATACTCTACAAAACTCGAAAATCTAGATGAAATGGATAATTTCCTAGACATATACCATGTACCAAAGTTAAATCAAGATCAGGTAAACTATCTAAACAGTTCTATAACCCCTAAGGAAATAGAAGTAGTCATTGAAATTCTCTCAACATAAAAAAGCCCAGGGTCAGATGGTTTTAGTGCCATTCAGACCATCAAAGAATAGCTAATCCCAATACTCCTAAATTATTCCACAAAATAGAAATATAGGGAAAACTACATAATTCATTCTATGAAGCCATGATGACTCTGATACCTAAACCACCAAAAACAAACAAACAAACAAAGATCAAAGAAAGAGAACTTCAGACCAATCTCCCTTATGAATGTTAGTGCAAAAGTCATCAATACAATTCTCACAAACCAAGTCAAATAACACATCAAAAGGATCATTCACCATAATCAAGTAGGCTTCATGCCAAGGATGCAGGGATGGTTTAATATATGAAAATCCATCAACATAATACACTTATATAAACAAATTCAAGGAAAAAAAATCCACATGTTCATCTCACTTCTTAAGGAGCCTTCCACAAAATACTTCTTCATATTAAAAGTCTTGGAGAGATAAAGAATTCATGGCACATTCCTAAACATAATAAAAGCAATATATAGTAAACCAACAGCCAACATTAAATTAAATGGAGAGAAACCAGAAACAATCCCACTAAAATCGAGGACAAAACAATGTTGCCCACTCTCTGCTTATCTATAAAATATAGCATTCGAAGGTCTACATAAAGCAATCAGACAACAAAAGCATATCAAGGGGATACAAGTTGGAAAGGAAGAAGTCAAATATCACTATTTGCAAATAATATGATAGTATATATAAGCGACCCTCAAAATTACACCAGAGAACTGCTACAGCTGAGAAACAACTTCAGCAAAGTGACAGGATATAAAATTAACTCAAACAAATAAATAGCCTTCCTCTAAACAAATGATAAACAGGTTGAGAAAGAAATTCAGAAATCAAACACCCTTCAAAATAGCCACAGATAGTATCAAATATTTTGGCATAACTCTTACCAAGCAACCTAAAGTTCTGTATGACAAGAACTTCAAATCCCTGAAAAAATAAATTGAAGAAGACCTCAGAAGATGGAAAGATCTCCCATGCTCATGGATTGGTAGGATTAACATAGAGAAAATGGCCTTCTTACCAAAAGCAATGTAGAGATTCAGTGCAAACTCCCTCAAAATGCCAACACAGTTCTTCACAGAGATGGAAAGAGCAATTTGCAACTTCATGTGGAAAAACAAAACAACCCAGGATAGCCAAAACAATTCTCAACAATAAGAGAACTTCTGGAAAAATCACCATCCCTGACCTCACACTTTACTACAGAGCAATAATATTGAGTACAGACACAGACAGGTTGATCATTGGAATAGAATCAAAGACCCACAAATAAGCCCACACGCCTATAGATACATGAACCTTAAAAAAGAAGCCAAAAACTTACCGTGGGAAAAAAGGATCATCAATAAATGCTGCTCGTCTAACTGATAGTCTGTATGTAGAATGAAAATAGACCCAAATTTATCACTTTGCACAAAGATCAATTCCAAGTGGATCAATGACCTCAACATAAAACCAGATACACTGAATCAAATAGAAGAGAAAGTGGGAAAGAGACTTGAATTCATTGGCACAGAGGAAAATTTCCTGAACAGAACACCAGTGGCTCAGGCTCTAATATCAACTATTGATAAATGGAACTTCATAAAACTGGAAAGCTGCTATAAGGCCGAAGACACTGTCAATAGGACAAATCAGGAACCTACAGATTGGAAAAAAAGTCTTAACTAACCCTACCTCCTACAAAAGGCTAATATCCAAAATATATAAAGAACTCAAGAAAGTAACCTCCAAAAAAACAAATAGCCCAATTTAAAAATGGGGTACAAAACTAAACAGAGAATTCACAACAGAAGAATCTCAAATGGCCTAGAAGTACTTAAAGAAATGTTCAAAGTCCTTAGTCATCAGAGAAATGCAAATCAAAATGACCCTGAGATTTTACCTCACACCAGAATGGCTAAGATCAAAAACTCAAGTGACAGCACACGCTAACTAGGATGTGGAGAAAGAGGAACACTCCTCCATTGCTGGTGGGATTGCAAGCTGGTACAACCACTCTGGAAATCAATCTGGTGGTTCCTCAGAAAATTGAAAATAGTTCTACCTGAAGACCCAGCTATACTACTCTTGGGCATATACCTAAAAGATACCACACCACACCACATGGACATCTGTTCCACCATGCTCATAGCACCCTTATTTGTAATAAATAACCAGAGCTGGAAAAAAACCAGATATTCCTTGACTGAAGAATAGATACAGAAAATGTGGTTCATTTATACAGTGGAATACTATTCTGCTATTAAGAACAAGGGTGGCATGAATATTCTAGACAAATGCATAGAACTAAAAAATATCATTCTGAGTGAGATAACTCAGATTCAAATGGACATGGATGGTATGTACTCAGTGATAAGTGGCTATTAGCCAAAAAGTATAGAATACCTACAATACAACCCACAGACCATTAGAACTTTAACAATCAGAAACAATCAGAAAGGCCCAAGTGAGGATGCAAGTGAGGGAGGTGAGAGACTCTCAGGACTCAGTGGGGATAACCTTAGCCAAAATGCCCAACATTGTGGGGAGAGAGCACTCAAAGAGTCCACCTACTATAGACAGGTAGGGCCTCAAGTGGAAGGACTGGGTGAGTAACTCACAGTCAAAATTTCTGACCCAGAATTATTCTTGTCTAAAAGAACTGCAGGGACAAAAATGGAGAAGATGCTGAAGGAAAGAAGGTCCAATGACCAGCCCAACTTGGGATCCATCTCATGGCACAAGGGGTGGGGGTGGGGGTGCACCAAGGCCTGACACTATTACTAATGTTATGGAGCCTAGCATGGTTGTCCTCTGAAGGGGTCAACAAGCAACTGACTGAGACAGATGCAGATACTTATACCCAACCATTAGATTGAAATCGGGAACCACTATGATTGAATTAGGGAAGGATCTGAAGGAGAGGAAGACCCCATAATGGAGAGCAGCAATCTCAACCAATCTGGACCCCTGAGAGCTCCCAGACACTGAGCCACCAACCAGGCAGCATACAGGAGGTGGTCTGAGGCCCTCAGCACATATATCACAGAGGTCTGCATGGTCTGGCCTCAGTGGGAAAAGATGTACCTAATCCTGGAGATACTTGACGCTTCAGACAGGGTCTGGAGAGGTCTGGTGGGGGAGAGCATCCTTTCAGAGAAAAGGGAAAGGAAGAATGGGATGAAGAACTGTACAAGGGAGGACTGATGGGGGGCAACTGGAATGTTAAATACTTTTAAAATAAGATAATTTTTAAAAAGATTTAATGTTGATGAGAGATTTCAGCGTTTCATGAAAACAGTATTTTTAACCACTTTGGAGATTTTTTTTTTACTATTTTCCACTTATTTGCAGAGAAGCATGAGGATAAAAATACAAATGAAGCTTTGTACAATCATACAAACAAGGAAATATTCCTCAATTATCTTAGAGAAAACTTTCAGAAAAATCGGTAATTTAATATTTTTATGTGTAGCAATTCATCTCGAATGAACCTTGAAAAATTAAATAGAGCATTTCCCAAGTTTTTCCCCCCAAAAGTAATTTACAAATATTACTCCTGCAGGCCTTCTGCTCACTCATCTGTTTTTACTCATACCTTCTTTTAACTTTCAGTCTCCACCCTCAAGCCTTTGACAGAATAACACTAGCATTTATTTCTAAATAAGAATATGTGTATTCACACGAAGATATGTATACATAGATACGCAGATAGGTGGATCCCAGTTGGGTCATGCCAATGAGTTTGTTCTTATACTTGTTTGAATGCTGAACACATTCTTTGTTTCCCTTTAGTGGGGATATAAATCACACCAATATCATACATAGGAATAGAAAGCAAGATTTCACCACTGTTAGGTTTGCCAAGAAGGAGACATATACATTAATTTTAGGCAGAAACAGGAACCCCTTGTCCAAGCAGGAAGAACCACACAAATAAGAGCATCCACATAGGTGAGGACTCAGAGGGATCTGTTTCTGAGAAAGAACCCAAAAATCCATTCAGATTTCTCAATTTCTAGAAACTGTTAAATACAAGAGTTCCCACTAAAGAATCCAGCAATTCCTGTTTGGAGAGTTACACCCACTTACTCTGTCATGCAGTGGTTTTTTCTAAGTGCATCCAATGCCATATACATCTTAAAAGGATAATAAACTCACTTTCTTCCTAGAATTAAAAATAAAAAAGAGCCTTCAGAACACATCCAATATATTCTTCAATTAGTTTGTTTATGGTTGGTTTGGAGTGGGAAGAACAGAGTCATTGCCACCAACGTAATCTCATTAATCTCCAAGCTTTCTGTCTGAAGAAGGAAGGCGACACTGGCAGAGCCATTTATTTTCTTTGCGGTGGATCCTTGTGTCAGTCTCCTGGCAATTTAATGAACAATTTCCAGAAATCTTCAGAGAAGTTAAAGTGTTTATTTCACCAACCACTATGTTTGCAGAAGCACACTTCATTACAGAAGTCTTTCAGACTCTGCCTGATTTTTTCCATTGGACATTATATCTATCAAAGTTTTCATACTGTTCCATATTACCACACATTAATCACTCTCAACTATACAAGTGTGCACTACTTTACAAGTAAACATAGTTTATGGATTCATTATATCATTGACCACTTGGGTAGCGTCAAGCTTTGAGGCACTAAATATCAGTCTTTGAACAAACATTTCTGTACATTGCTCAACGAAAAAAAAATATTTCTATAGGACATTTACCTTCAAGTAATATTCTGGATTATGGTGCATGTATGTAACGTTATAACATGAGCCTTACAGAGTAGTCCAACCAGTTCTCACTCTTAAAAAGGTTTGAATTGTTGCTATTTCATGTTTATCAGTGTTGAATTGATGTGTATGTACCTTTAATCATCATCAATAAAATTTTACCGTTTCTCATGAGATGAAATTCATCTTTACAATATCATAAAGCATATGCCTAGGTTGTGGAGAGAAAACCTTGGGTGTTCCTTATTTAACAGGTGCATCCCTGGGAGCTTTCTCTATACCTATGCAAATCTCCACTTTTTTTCTTGGTTTTACTAAAGCATTCTTCTTCTCACAGTGAGCTTCCAAAGCCTTCTCCTGCACCCTGCCAGTATATACTGAGCTATCATTTGCCAGGTATGATATGTTACACACTGTAGGAATTACCTTGCAAAATAATTTTTCTAATAAATAAATAAACAGCAGTCAAAAGAAATTATTTCTTAGCTTTCTCTATTAAACAATTACTAATATGTCAAAGAAGTAAGGAGCTTTTTTGAGAATCTGATAATAGTTTATATTTTTCCCTCCTTGAAATGTCTACATACAAAAACACACTTCCATAAGATAGTCATTTATATATATTATACATTTTAGGACTTCCAAGGTTGCTAAAGACTACAGGTTTTGAATTTGAATACTAGAACCACTTGAAAAAAATTGTTCTCTATTTTGATAATAATTTTTAAATGTCTTTGAGAGTTAAATATACCAGTAGGTACAATGTGTTTCTGAACTTAAGTAAATTAGGATTGTTTTGATGCTTTGTAAATTATAAATATATACTTAATTGACTATATTAGCCATCTATTTTGATTTTATGGTTGGTTGTTTGAGAATTGTTCAATCTTGTTGGACAACCTCTCTTCAGACTCACAGTCCTCTTCATTGGCCTGCTGGGTACCAGAATTTCAAGGATACACCACCAGGTCTGGCTTACCTACCTATTTGTAAATCTATGTGAATTTATTATTCTTCCCTTTCATACTAAAAAAAAATCAGTCTTTATAAAGAAAGGTCATAGAGAATAGACATTTCTTTCAACTATATGATAAATTCCTGAGCAGTTACTCAACTATCTTATTTATAAGTCATTTGCTAGAAAAACTGCAGACTGATCAAGTTGTTTCATGAATAAAAGGACAACATATAATAGTTTTGATTATTAATAAAAGAGCACAGCAGTTAGTCTTTCTATCAAAACATCAAAAATGTTTTAATCAGTTTGTGTTACAAAAATGCATCAACGTGACACAAAATCCAGCAGTTCTGTGTGGAGACTTTTGTGGTGCTGAATTGAGCACAAATGCACATGCGCGTGCACGCGCGCGCGCACACACACACACACACACACACACGTGCACACACAGAACCTCCACATCTGAATGCCAGAGTGAACACATAGCATGTGTGTGGCATAGCAGACTCAGCTGTGTATTTTACTGTCAGGCCTTTGTCCTCAGACACCCTCGCATCCATAACCGATCATCTTTATTTCTTCTTCTCTGTGTATGCAGTGCTCCAGTTCCTGAGCTTCACTGTGGCAGGAGCAGCCGTTGTTCATCAAAAGACAATGCTCCAGGAAAAGCAGAGTTAGAAGCATCACCTTAGAACCCACAGATCAAAATCTTTGAGCCAGAGCTTCATCTACATACTCAATTTGCCATCTTGAATCGAGATGAAAAATAATTAAATTTACTTTTCACTCTGAAAACTTTACATCTAGTTCCGGAAATCGTTTACTCTCCAGAAGCACCTGAGGTATTTGTATACACTGCTGTAAAAGGAATTCTGTGCATTCTGAGTCACCTTATCACCTGCTTTAGAATGTCAAGTCTGTAGAAAACATACCATTGAACTTACCTTTTTGACACCGTGTCTTGCGAGTCAGACTAGAAATTACTCCTTTCAGAGGACCTAATACAAAAGGGATGCAGAAGTCACAAAGTCTGTAAGGCAAGGGAGAAACACAGGTTATATAGAGATAAGATCTAAGAGTAGAAAAATAATTAAGGATTCACATGCTCAAATAGAAAGAATTGTTAACCCCTAATACAAATGCATTTCCTCTTACTCTTTAATATCAGTTGCCATCATTTTATTGTGCAGGTAGCTTACACCTTAGAGTAGTTAAGTTACATATCTAATTTTTCTGCTTACTGTTAAACGATGGAATGCCTACTTGACAAGAGAAAATATTGCACTATAATCTAAAAATATTTATCAAAACTATTCTTAAAAGTAGAAGCTACCACATTAAAACTAAATGAAGCACTTGTATTAAAAACAACCATAAATGATCTTCCAAAGGTTCAGTTTCCATTTTTACTTTAAGCTTTGCATGGTTTATATTGACTTGGCAGATACCTGCATTATGGTTTTTCTTACTTTGTATCTTTCTGATAAATACATAGTTCTCAGTATATCACTAACAAATACTATAGTTAAAACACTAGTAGTTCAAAACACCAACAGTTCAAGCACTAATAGTTTAAAACCCTGAGCTATTTGTTCTGGGATTGTTTGGGGAGAAAATAACCCTCTAACTTATTTGACCAACATATTTTGGGATCTATTTGTCATACCATAAGAAAGAAAATGGGGCAAGGAAGAGAAGGAGGAGAGAGGGAGAACATAAGAAGGTGAGAGATTCTGAGAGGGATTTGACATTCCTTAAGGCATGAGTAACATCTTGGCAATTTGAAAAGGCAGACAAATGAAAATACCAAGTAACTGGGAGGAGCTGAGATCTCTTGCTTGACAGATCTACCCCACTGCCTATCAATCAACATAAAGATAAAACAGTTTATAAGGGAATGTATACAGGTTAAGCCTAAAATAAAAAAATATATATATGTAAAGGTGCTATCGAGTCTGTCGATTTTTCACTGTGCATTTCCACCACGTGAGTTTCTACAATCCACCTTTCTTTCCCCTCTTTGTTTATTTGTAACTTCCCACCTTGAGATGTCAAACTCACCTGGAAACTTAAGTTCGACAAGGTCGTTTCACCTGAATGCTCAGACTATGTTCCTGTGAAGATAAACATGGCTAGCACAAAAGCATCTGGGTCAAGAGTCACCATTCTGAAAGAAGCTCCTGATGCGGCCCTGCTGCCAGCCTATACTTCCTCAGACTCATGAACTCTCTCTAAAACAATAAGCCATTACTGTTTCCTATCTCCCAGAGTCACCAAGATCTTCCCTTCTCTGACCAAATGCCCTTTTTTTATTACATATTTTCTTCAATTACATTTCCAATGCTATCCCAAAAGTCCCCCACCCCTTCCCCTCACCACTCCCCTACCCTCCCATTCCCATATTTTGGCCCTGGAATTCCCCTGTACAAGGAGCTAAAGAGATCTGCAACCAAATGCCCTTTAATAATATGTCAGTGGGAGAATATGGAATCCTTTTGAAGTGAACTCATACGTGCTTCCAGTTCAACACTCTGCAGTCCACCAGAAACTACACTCATGCTTGTCCCTCACTCTTACAGAGGCTGAGACCAAAGACCTCCACGTTAGGGAAGGTCACAACCCTTATCTTCTCAGGCCCTTTAGCTTTGTGTTGACGTCATTTCTGGATGTGCTGTTCACACCATATGAATGTTGAACTAGCTCATAAGTTACATCAATTCTGGAATCTTCATTCTCTACCAACTCATTCATTTCTCCTCCTTCCTTGCAGTGTAATTATCCTAGGGTTAACAGTTTGTATTTCCCACCTTTTGGTCCAAGGCAGATCTTCATCATCACCATTTCTCTAAAACCTCTGATTCTCATGTTGTGAAGATGGTCATTTCATATCCTCCCTTCATCTTCCTCCCCTTCTATCTATGATCGTCTTTTCCCAAGACAGTTTCTTCAAATGGCTTTAGGCAGAACATTTGACCAATCCCCCTTCCTTGGGGTTCTTTATTCCTTTGTGGCAACCTTACCCTATCAAGGATGTGTCTCTGAGCCTTCACTGCTCCTCTTTTCTCTTATATACATTTATTCCCTTTGTGCTTCCATTTGTCTCTGTTGTTTAAAATCAATACACTGGTAGTTTTGTGTTTTGTAAATCTCTATTCCCAACTTCTCCTTCAAGTGCTTTCTTTGTTCCAAACACTAATTCGGTCTTCAGCTTTTGCTGTCTCATGAGCATAGCAGGCTTAACACAGAAAATCGAATTCTTGATTTACTTTCAAATCCTGTATAACACACATTTTTTCATGTCAGAAATGAGCACTATATTCACCAGATATTCAGGACAAAGTCTGTGGACTCGTCATTGACTTCTCTCACTCTTACCAACAATCAGATAATATACCTTGTCATCCTTCTCATCTGGGATTTAATGAAGTCACAACTTCTCTTCTATCATTATCTGACTCAGAGCCCCTGACAGTTGTTATATCTGCAGCAGATGCTGTCTTTCAACCAATATATCAGACAGAGTCAAAAACATTTAAAAATTCAGACAGACCAGACCATTACTGCATTTAACATCTTTCAGCAACTTCCTTTCACACTTAAAATCTACTCTTTGCTTTTGGTTTATACAATTCTAAGCAATTTGTTTTATTGTGACACTTTTATACATGTACTTTTTTTACTTGCTTCTTTCTCCCATAATTCTCCTCTGTGATCCGTAACTCTCTGGATGATTCTCTTTATCACCCTTTCCGTTTTCTTATCATGTATATCACATGACCCTCTCTTTTTCCCTTAAGATTACTTCCTCTGCCAGGCCTGAGAGGTTTGTGTCACAGGTGCCGGCGGGAGCCTTCTTGGCTCCGGGACTCCGCGGAGGGCAGGCTGCACGGGTGACCGTGTGGAATACAGAGGCCAGCCGTTTCTGGTACAGGCGAGAGTCGCAGAGCCTCTGGGGTGGCACCATCTTCAGCTCCAGACATCCGGCCACCTTCCTGGTGAGAGCACGGGGGTCTGCCCGGCCTGAGGGTTTGTGTCACAGGCGCCAGCAGGAGCCTTCTTGGCTCCAGGACTCCACGGAGGGCAGGCTGGACGGGTGACCGGTGGAATACAGAGGCCAGCCGTTTCTGGTACGGGCGAGAATCGCAGAGCCTCTGGGGTGGCGCCATCTTCAGCTCCAGACAGCCGGCCACCTTCCTGGTGATAGCACGGGGGTCTGCCCGGCCTGAGAGGTTTGTGTCACAGGCACCAGCGGGAGCCTTCTTGGCTCCAGGACTCCGCAGAGGGCAGGCTGCACGGGAGACCGGTGGAATACAGAGGCCAGCCGTTTCTGGGATGGGCGAGAGTCGCAGAGCTTCTGGGGTGGCTCCATCTTCGGCTCCAGACAACCAGCCACCTTCCTGGCAAGAGCCACAGAGCTTCTGAGGCGGCGACATCTTCGACTCCAGACAACCGGCCACCTTCCTGGCCAAAACAACACAGTTTCTGGAAAAGATCCTGTTTTGGGCCTTCACCTTCAGCCAGGAGGAGGTCCAAACACCAGATAACTGTACACCTTCCCCGAAAGAGGAGAGCTTGCCTGCAGAGACTGCTCTGACCACTGAAACTCAGAGGAGAGAGCTTGTCTCCCATGCCTGCTGATTGAGGGTAACAAAATCAACAAAGGAACAATCTCTTAACAAAGACAACTATAACAACTAACTCCAGAGATTGCCAGATGGTGAAAGGTAAACGTAAGAATCCTACTAACAGAAACCAGGACCACTCACCATCATCAGAACCCAGAACGCCCACTTCACCCAGTCCAGGACACCCTAACACACCTGAAAAGGTAGACCTGGATTTAAAAGCATATCTCATGATGATGGTAGAGGACATAAAGAAGGAATTCAATAACTCACTTAAAGAGATACAGGAGAACACTGCTAAAGAGTTACAAGTCCTTAAAGAAAAACAGGAAAACACTGCTAAAGAGTTACAAGTCCTTAAAGAAAAACAGGAAAACACAACCAAACAGGTAGAAGTCCTTATAGAAAAACAGGAAAACACATCCAAACAGGTGATGGAAATGAACAAAACCATACTAGACCTAAAAAGGGAAGTAGACACAATAAAGAAAACCCAAAGTGAGGCAACGCTGGAGATAGAAACCCTAGGAAAGAAATCTGGAACCATAGATGCCAGCATCAGCAACAGAATACAAGAGATGGAAGAGAGAATCTCAGGTGCAGAAGACACCATAGAGAACATCGGCACAACAATCAAAGAAAATGGAAAATGCAAAAAGATCCTAACTAAAAACATCCAGGAAATCCAGGACACAATGAGAAGACCAAGCCTACGGATAATAGGAGTGGATGAGAATGAAGATTTTCAACTCAAAGGACCAGCAAACATCTTCAACAAAATTATTGAAGAAAACTTCCCAAATCTAAAGAAAGAGATACCCATGAACATACAAGAAGCCTACAGAACTCCAAATACACTGGACCAGAAAAGAAATTCCTCCCGACACATAATAATCAGAACAACAAATGCACTAAATAAAGATAGAATACTAAAAGCAGTAAGGGAAAAAGATCAAGTAACATATAAAGGCAAGCCGATCAGAATTACACCAGATTTTTCACCAGAAACTATGAAAGCCAGAAGAGCCTGGACAGATGTGATACAGACACTAAGAGAACACAAATGCCAGCCCAGGCTACTATACCCAGCCAAACTCTCAATTACCATAGATGGAGAAACCAAAGTATTCCACGACAAAACTAAATTCACCCATTATCTCTCCACGAATCCAGCCCTTCAAAGGATAATAACAGAAAAAAACCAATACAAGGACGGGAACCACACCCTAGAAAAAACAAGACGATAATCCCTCAACAAACCTAAAAGAAGACAGCCACAGGAACAGAATGCCAACTTTAACAACAAAAATAACAGGAAGCAACAAATACCTCTCCTTAATATCTCTTAATATCAATGGACTCAATTCCCCAATAAAAAGACATAGACTAACAGACTGGCTACACAAACAGGACCCAACATTCTGCTGCTTACAGGAAACCCATCTCAGGGAAAAAGACAGACACTACCTCAGAGTGAAAGGCTGGAAAATAATTTTCCAAGCAAATGGTCTGAAGAAACAGGCTGGAGTAGCCATTCTAATATCGGATAAAATCGACTTCCAACCCAAAGTTATCAAAAAAGACAAGGAGGGACACTTCATACTCATCAAAGGTAAAATCCTCCAAGAGGAACTCTCAATTCTGAATATCTACGCTCCAAATGCAAGGGCAGCCACATTCATTAAAGACACTTTAGTAAAGCTCAAAGCACACATTGCACCTCACACAATAATAGTGGGAGACTTCAACACACCACTTTCATCAATGAACAGATCGTGGAAACAGAAACTAAACAGGGACACAGTGAAACTAACACAAGTTATGAAACAAATGGACCTGACAGATATCTACAGAATATTTTATCCTAAAACAAAAGGATATACCTTCTTCTCAGCACCTCACGGGACCTTCTCCAAAATTGACCATATAATTGGTCACAAAATAGGCCTCAACAGATACAAAAATATTGAAATTGTCCCATGTATCCTATCAGACCACCATGGCCTAAGACTGATCTTCAATAACAACATAAATAATGGAAAGCCAACATTCATGTGGAAACTGAACAACACTCTTCTCAATGATACCTTGGTCAAGGAAGGAATAAAGAAAGAAATTAAAGACTTTTTAGAGTTTAATGAAAATGAAGCCACAACGTACCCAAACCTATGGGACACAATGAAAGCATTTCTAAGAGGGAAACTCATAGCTCTGAGTACCTCCAAAAAGAAACGGGAGAGAGCACATACTAGCAGCTTGACAACACATCTAAAAGCTCTAGAAAAAAAGGAAGCAAATTCACCCAAGAGGAGTAGACGGCAGGAAATAATCAAACTCAGGGGTGAAATTAACCAAGTGGAAACAAGAAGAACTATTCAAAGAATTAACCAAACGAGGAGTTGGTTCTTTGAAAAAATCAACAAGATAGATAAACCCTTAGCTAGACTCACTAAAGGGCAAAGGGACAAAATCCTAATCAACAAAATCAGAAATGAAAAGGGAGACATAACAACAGATCCTGAAGAAATCCAAAACACCATCAGATCCTTCTACAAAAGGCTATACTCAACAAAACTGGAAAACCTGGACGAAATGGACAAATTTCTGGAAAGACACCAGGTACCAAAGTTAAATCAGGATCAAGTTGACCTTCTAAACAGTCCCATATCCCCTAAAGAAATAGAAGCAGTTATTAATAGTCTCCCAGCCAAAAAAAGCCCAGGACCAGACGGGTATAGTGCAGAGTTCTATCAGACCTTCAAAGAAGATCTAATTCCAGTTCTGCACAAACTATTTCACAAGATAGAAGTAGAAGGTACTCTACCCAACTCATTTTATGAAGCCACTATTAATCTGATACCTAAACCACAGAAAGATCCAACAAAGATAGAGAACTTCAGACCAATTTCTCTTATGAATATCGATGCAAAAATCCTTAATAAAATTCTCGCTAACCGAATCCAAGAACACATTAAAGCAATCATCCATCCTGACCAAGTAGGTTTTATTCCAGGGATGCAGGGATGGTTTAATATACGAAAATCCATCAATGTAATCCATTATATAAACAAACTCAAAGACAAAAACCACATGATCATCTCGTTAGATGCAGAAAAAGCATTTGACAAGATCCAACACCCATTCATGATAAAAGTGTTGGAAAGATCAGGAATTCAAGGCCCATACCTAAACATGATAAAAGCAATCTACAGCAAACCAGTAGCCAACATCAAAGTAAATGGAGAGAAGCTGGAAGCAATCCCACTAAAATCAGGGACTAGACAAGGCTGCCCACTTTCTCCCTACCTTTTCAACATAGTACTTGAAGTATTAGCCAGAGCAATTCGACAACAAAAGGAGATCAAGGGGATACAAATTGGAAAAGAGGAACTCAAATTATCACTTTTTGCAGATGATATGATAGTATATATAAGTGACCCTAAAAATTCCACCAGAGAACTCCTAAACCTGATAAACAGCTTCGGTGAAGTAGCTGGATATAAAATTAACTCAAACAAGTCAATGGCCTTTCTCTACACAAAGAATAAACAGGCTGAGAAAGAAATTAGGGAAACAACACCCTTTTCAATAGTCACAAATAATATAAAATATCTCGGCGTGACTCTAACTAAGGAAGTGAAAGATCTGTATGATAAAAACTTCAAGTCTCTGAAGAAAGAAATTAAAGAAGATCTCAGAAGATGGAAAGATCTCCCATGCTCATGGATTGGCAGGATCAACATTGTAAAAATGGCTATCTTGCCAAAAGCAATCTACAGATTTAATGCAATCCCCATCAAAATTCCAACACAATTCTTCAACGAATTAGAAGGAGCAATTTGCAAATTCATCTGGAATAACAAAAAACCTAGGATAGCAAAATCTCTTCTCAAGGATAAAAGAACCTCTGGTGGAATCACCATGCCTGACCTAAAGCTTTACTACAGAGCAATTGTGATAAAAACTGCATGGTACTGGTATAGAGACAGACAAGTAGACCAATGGAATAGAATTGAAGACCCAGAAATGAACCCACACACCTATGGTCACTTGATCTTCGACAAGGGAGCTAAAACCATCCAGTGGAAGAAAGACAGCATTTTCAACAATTGGTGCTGGCACAACTGGTTGTTATCGTGTAGAAGAATGCGAATCAATCCATACTTATCTCCTTGTACTAAGGTCAAATCTAAGTGGATCAAGGAACTTCACATAAAACCAGAGACACTGAAACTTATAGAGGAGAAAGTGGGGAAAAGCCTTGAAGATATGGGCACAGGGGAAAAATTCCTGAACATAACAGCAATGGCTTGTGCTGTAAGATCAAGAATTGACAAATGGGACCTAATGAAACTCCAAAGTTTCTGCAAGGCAAAAGACACCGTCAATAAGACAAAAAGACCGCCAACAGATTGGGAAAGGATCTTTACCTATCCTAAATCAGATAGGGGACTAATATCCAAAATATATAAAGAACTCAAGAAGGTGGACTTCAGAAAATCAAATGACCCCATTAAAAAATGGGGCTCAGAACTGAACAAAGAATTCTCACCTGATGAATACCGAATGGCAGAGAAGCACCTGAAAAAATGTTCAACATCCTTAATCATCAGGGAAATGCAAATCAAAACAACCCTGAGATTCCACCTCACAACAGTCAGAATGGCTAAGATCAAAAATTCAGGTGACAGCAGATGCTGGCGTGGATGTGGAGAAAGAGGAACACTCCTCCATTGTTGGTGGGATTGCAGGCTTGTACAACCACTCTGAAAATCAGTCTGGCGGTTCCTCAGAAAACTGGATATATTACTACCGGAGGATCCAGCAATACCTGTCCTGGGCATATATCCAGAAGATGCCCCAACTGGTAAGAAGGACACATGCTCCACTATGTTCATAGCAGCCTTATTTATAATAGCCAGAAGCTGGAAGGAACCCAGATGCCCCTCAACAGAGGAATGGATACAGAAAATGTGGTACATCTACACAATGGAGTACTACTCAGCTATTAAAAAGAATGAATTTATGAAATTCCTAGCCAAATGGATGGACCTGGAGGGCATCATCCTGAGTGAGGTAACACATTCACAAAGGAACTCACACAATATGTACTCACTGATAAGTGGATATTAGCCCAAAACCTAGGATACCCAAGATATACGATACAATTTCCTAAACACATGAAACTCAAGAAAAATGAAGACTGAAGTGTGGACACTATGCCCCTCCTTAGAAGTGGGAACAAAACACCCTTGGAAGGAGGTACAGAGACAAAGTTTGGAGCTGAGATAAAAAGATGGACCATGTAGAGACTGCCATATCCGGGGATCCATCCCATAATCAGCTTCCAAATGCTGACACCATTGCATACACTAGCAAGATTATGCTGAAAGGACCCTGATATAGCTGTCTCTTGTCAGAGTATGCCTGGGCCTAGCAAACATAGAAGTGGATGCTCACAGTCGGCTATTGGATGGATCACACGGTCCCCAATGAAGGAGCTAGAGAAAGTACCCAAGAAGCTAAAGGGATCTGCAACCCTATAGGTGGAACAACATTATGAACTAACCAGTACCCCGGAGCTCTTGACTCTAGCTGCATATGTATCAAAAGATGGCCTAGGCGGCCATCACTGGAAAGAGAGGCCCATTGGACAAGCAAACTTTATATGCCCCAGTACAGGGGAACGCCAGGGCCAAAAAAGGGGAGTGGGTGGGTAGGGGAGTGGGGGTGGGTGGCTATGGGGGACTTTTGGTATAGCATTGGAAATGTAAATGAGCTAAATACCTAATAAAAATGGAAAAAAAATCTAAAAAAAAAAAAAGATTACTTCCTCTAAGCCAATTATCCTCTTCACAGTTTTATGACTCTCTCTCTCTCTCTCTCTCTCTCTCTCTCTCACACACACACACACACACACACACACATTCTGTAGAGTGTGTTACACATTCTTTATTATCAATAATTTCCCTCATAGAATCTAATTACCAGATACCTTGTCATTAATAGTGTATATACCCTGTGTCCTTGCTTCCTTTGGGAAAGGAACAAGGACTGAGCAGATTCCACATGAACATGGAGATTAACAGATAAATAATTCATTAACAAGGTTTTAGATGAAGAAAATGCTGGGCCAGCCCTCTGTGAATCCCTTCACTTTCAAAATCCAGATTATCATAGTCTGCTTTCACGAAAGGCTATTGTCCCATGGCAAAGTAACTTGTAACATGTAGAATCTACAATTTAAAATGTGTTTATGCATCTGAGTGTTAACAATGCACTTTCCTTCCTGGGGCGTTGTCCCCAAGTGACAATTTTCAAGTCTAAACAATAACTGAAATATATATATACTTCTAAATATTTTTCAAGAAGATACTATTTTTATAGTATTTTTATAGTGAAGACTGAATAAATTCCCACTCTTATGGCAATAACTTAATTCCAATCCAAAAGCCCCTGAAAATATAAACTTGCATAGAATTCACTCCCACACTTTGATCATCATTCCATCCCATTGGCAGGAGCAGAATCTGCCAGGATGATCTTGGAACTCAGCAGGGAATGTGTTCAGCATCTCAAAAACAGAAAATGTTCCAACAGGCAAAAGAACTTGAAGTTAAGTAAATAAATAATTTGCCACACCTTAAAAGGTTTTGGTTCTTCTTCCAGATCACTTTTATTAAGAAGTTATGCTATTCAACTAATCACCTAGAGACAATTTAACACACACAGCTTCTTCGTGTATAGAAAAAGCTACATAAAGTCAGATGGACTTCTGTATAGAAAACCCATGAAAAGCATAACCATGTCTCAGTTTCTACTTCCTGAAGATGACAGCCACCAGGCATGGGTGCAGCAGAGTTACATACCAAAAGGACTGAGGGGAGCTTAAAGGACTTAACGCTGTTTGCCTGTCTGTGATAAGAGTGATTGCCCTTTCCATATCGCACAAAGAAAATTGCTTCCAGCAGCATTTGTTTAGGGAAAAGGTAGAGAAATAGACAATCAATGGAAAATACAGCAGCAGCTGCTTATATGATCTATGCACTAGAGAGCTTAGAAATAATGAAATACAGGAAGCATAGAGCCTGATACAACATTAACTAGAAAGGTAAGTTTTAATAGTTAGCATCATTATGTTAACATTTTTCTAGGTTAAATTGAAAACTCTTGTTTAAAAAGCCAAAGACCTTTACTTCTTAACTCGGCCATTATCATTGTATTTAAATGTTTAATAACTCACAGTGATAGCTCTCTGTTCTTCGCTTTCATTTTTCATAAAGTTACTTCAATGATAAATGAAGAAATCCAAACCACTCTGTCAATAGAGATAACATTGGTGAGCAATTTAAAATGACACTTCTTTGCTTATAATACAAGAACTGTCATCTTTACCACAAGTAATCAATCTGCTTCCACATTTTGTATAGCAGAACACTTCCATTATATATGGGAAATTAATTAAAGGAACTGTCATAGAAACAGAATCCACAAACACTATAGGACCAATGTGAACTGTAAAGATAATAAAATTCCACATAAATAATTTATTACTTCTCCAACAATAGTAAAGGATATTGATTAGGATTTACCAAGGGTTGCTTTAAGTTCAAACATTCTCACATGCTTAAAACAATACTTATGCCAATAACTGTTTCTTTCTATTTAAAAAGTTTATTTAAAAACAAGAATAGGGCCCCGGACAGTTGTTGCGGGAAATATTAAAAAATGAACCCACCAACTCTCAGTGGGCCAGGTCAAGCTACAGCACTCCCGCCTGCTGCCAACAACTCTCTAGAGCTAGCCCCTGCACCATCCATCTCTTGGATGCCCCATACACCCCTGGTTAGCCATCTCAACACTTAATTTCCCAGTATAAACAAGACTCTTAAGCTTATAGTTAAAAAATTAGATTTATATATCAATTTATTCACAATCTACAAGATGCCAATACAATAATTTCAGAGCCAATTAATAATGATAAAGCTTTAACCCAGTTATTATAACATTTTGATAACACCATGTCACCCTCCATTCTGGTTCTCTCTCTCCTCCTGATCCTCTCTCTCTCTCTTTCTCTTTCTCTCTTTCTCCCTCTCTCTCTCCATCTCTCTCTCTCTGTCTCAACTCCTCACTCTGCCTCCCTTCTTTCCAATCACAAGCCTCCCACTGTCCTAATGTGATTGGACAGGGAAAATCCTGCAACAGACAGTAGTTTTAAACATCGTAGAAAAAAAAGAGACTGCCCTCACTATTCATGGGAATGCAATATGCTCGGCAAACTGATGCAAACTAACAGGTGGGAAATTGTTGTATCTGAGACCTATATTTTGTTCTAAATGACAATATGAAAAATAAGTACGTACCCATTAACCTACAGTGTGGGGTTGAGATGGTGGGACTAGTAGAAAAGTGTGTTCGTTCATGAGATTGTGTTTTGTTCAGTATTGCTTACAGTTTGGAAAAGTATAAGCCAATACAGTTTGCTGATTATTATAACTAAAAATTCACAAAATAAGGCCCAGATATCAACTAAGTCAAATCCCACATTTGGTAAAGAAAAACTGTCAACGCACAGTGGTTCCTCAAGGTTTTCTCTCTACGTTGGAGTTTAAGGCCAAGTTTCCTCTGACAGTCTTTCAAAGCAGCTTATTGTTCAGGGGAGCACAGTATGAATTTTATTAGCCCTCTCCCTAAGTCACTCGCAAAGGCAAAACACTGATCTTTTCATCATTTGAGTCTACATTAAGTCAAACTGCAAATATAATTACAACCCCATGCAAATACACACATTTATTGTGAGGATTAATTGCATAAAGCACTTAATTCAATTCGGGACATGAAGTAGGCATTCTCAAGTCTTTAGGTGCATTGATTATCTTTTGTGTGTACTATGTACTCTTCTAGTTATTGGGGATTCACCCAACAGTATACAGAAGGCAGACAAGCTCTCTGGCCGTAAGAGGCAACTGTTGTGCTGAAAGAGACAAGAAGAAATCTATAAAACAAATGTAAACATAAATGTTATAGAGTGCTCTGTCATTAATAAAAACATCTTGTACTGTATTCAGAATGATGGATAATGAAAGACTTCTCAGAGGAAACAAATGGAGGCTAACCACGTGAAGAAAGTAGGAAAGCCCATTGCAGTTAAGGATCAGGGTGTTAAAGGGCCTTGAGACAGGAGAAAGTAAAGAGGGCAGTGATTTCAGCAGAAGTAAGTGAATGGCCACATCAGATCAATTTCCAGACATTAATCAAGAACCCACTGTACAATTCTGAACAGGGCACACTATAAATACAATGATAATGAAGTGACTACCACTTGTCAGTCAAAAAGATAGCACTGGACAGTGATTTCCAGAGTTCATTCTTCATATGTCCTGCCTGAGATCACCTAGAAAGGTCTCCATCAACCAATGGACAGAAAAAGCCAGACATGACTCCAAAGGAAGAACTCTGGTAGGAAAAAGCCTCTCTCTCAAGTCTCCTGTTAAGGCCTCTGTCAGTCAATCCAAGTATCTACAAGAGAGGTAAATGTGTGAGGTCCACTGGGGTCTCCTGGGGCAGAAATCAAGTAAGAGAAAGGAGAAATTAGGAAAGTGAACACTATCAAGAACTAAGAATTAAAGTACCTGAAAAAAAATTCAACATGGCTGGAAAATGGTGATTGAAAAGAGCAGCACTTTAAAAAACATATGTAGTTAGGCACATACTGGTTACTCTGAAGCACAAAGGAACACATTTTGCCACCAGTGGGGTGAAAGTATTAGTACTGTGAGGGTTGAGTGGATAGATAATGCACACAAGTAGAAAAGGAAATGTTTACTGGGTGATGCAAGGCCGTAGGAAGAAGTCCCAGAGATGTCTCATGACCTACGTCCCAGGGAAATGGTGTTTGATGCATGACAGAAGGTGGTGATGTGAGAACGTGTCTGACCTATGCAACAGTCACTCAAAGCAGCAGTCTTTCCTGTTCTTTCTCTCAGGATGAAAGGGAAGGTTGGGTGTCTCAAAACAATTGTTTGCTAGTCTCTTAGACAGTATTCTGAAAACAGGATTGGAGTTTGGAGCATCATTTGAATATGCTAATCTATCCACATTGAATGGACTTCTAAACCATTCTGCAGTTTAGCTGCTCGCTTATTCAAACCTCTGTTCAAATGTCCCATTTTTCAAAGAGCTGTTCCTTCCACTTCCATAAAAGGGTCCCTCTTCTCATCATTTAACACTTTTTTACTTAACACGTAACAGTACCTGAAATTAAATTCTGAGGAGAGAATAACAGTGAGGCCCTACAATGAGGTGAATGACACAAGGACTGTTACTCACAGCTTTTTCCATCATGCCCAGAGGAGTGGCTATTACAGGAAATTTGATTATCATAAAGTATAAGTGAATCAAGAATGTATTTTTCCTTCCCCATAGTAACATGCATGCAATCGTATCTTACACTGCCATGTCCCTTACTGTTGTCTTATATACATGGAAAAGATGTTCCTTGCCCTTGTTTATACCATACACAAAATTAATAATAATAACAATAATAAAAAATAATAATAATTCCTGGTATCTATTATTTTCCTCCTTCTGTAACTTCTTTTGGAGTTCCCTCCATCACCGTGCTGAAAGTGAACACTGTAAAGTAAAAATTTTAACTATTCAAACTCAACACATTATTCAGCTTGTCTTCAGTATACATATACATGTTTGACAAGCTATGCCTTAGTCACATGCCTGTTTTGACTGTTATATACATTTATATTATATTATATTATATTATATTATATTATATTATATTATATTATATTATATTTATTATACTCTCCATCCTGACATGAGACCTTGTCGGTTGATGTTACTGATGATGTCTGGAAACAACAAGTCAAGACCTCTCAATAACACTATATCCTACATTTTCCTATATTCCCTTTTCCTATAAATGTCTGCTCTTTCCTCTTCACTGATAGCTCCTCTCTACAGGCTTATCACACTTATCATGCTTTTCTCCCCATTTTTGAATTTTGACTCATAGGGAAACAGACAAGAAAAATGAAAATCTGACACAGCCATGGTAGTTGGCAAAAAGAGAATGAAATTCAGAAAATATGTAGCATGCCAAATGTGAATAAGTTTATAGCCAAACCAAGTATAATTTCAGAAGTTCCTTAGAAAGAAATCAGAGGGAAAGAGAAGATGGGAGGGGAGGGAAGAAAAATTATTTATGCTGGCTGAATAAATTCATGTTTGTGTGTTTAGAAAGTTAAGTGTCTCTGATGTAACTAGAAACAGATATTGAATAATTAGACTAGAATGTGAGTAAACAATAGAGTTTGGGAGGGAGGTCACCAGGACATAGAAGGGACTACGTTTAATCAGGAGCATTGAGTTTGCTTCCAAACAAGATATTTGATTACAGAGAGCAGGAGTTGAACTGAGGTCCTTAAAACTACTAATATTTAGCAGAGTTGTTATGGTATCTTTGTTATTAAAATTCATTTTTGTATGGTATGTTACCAGTGATCTCTGGAGAAGAGAAGAACTAAACAAAGTTTGTTTGGGATGCTAACCATTGTTAGTTACACTTTGTCTCCTTGTGTATTTCTGTGTGATCATGTAACTATTAGAGGTGGGTAGTAACCTTATTTTAAAAAAAACACCTCTGTTAAAAAAATGAATTTATGAAATTCCTAGGCAAATGGATGGACCTAGAGGGCATCATCCTGAGTGAGGTAACCCAAACACAAAGGAACTCTCACAATATGTACTCACTGATAAGTGGATATTAGCCCAGAAACGTAGGATACCCAAGACATAAGATACAATTTGCTAAACGCATGAAATTCAAGAAGAACGAAGACCAAAGTGTGGACACTTTGCCCCTTCTTAGAAATGGGAACAAAACACCCATTGAAGGAGTTACAGAGACAAAATTTGGAGCTGTGACGAAAGAATGGACCATCTAGTGATTGCCATATGCAGGGATCCATCCCATAATCAGCTCCCAAACGCTGACACCATTGCATACACTAGCAAGATTTTGCTGAAAGGACCCAGATATAGCTGTCTCTTGTGAGACTATGCCGGGGCCTAGCAAACACAGAAGTGGATGATCACAGTCAGCTATTGGATGGGTCACAGGGCCCCCAAGGAGGAGCTAGAGAAATTACCCAAGGAGCTAAAGGGAACTGCAACCCTATAGGTGGAACAACATTATGAACTAACCAATACCCCGGAGCTCTTGACTCTAGCTGCATATGTATCAAAAGATGGCCTAGTCGGCCATCACTGCAAAGAGAGGCCCATTGGATTTGCAAACTGTATATGCCCCAGTACAGGGGAACCCCAGGGCCAAAAAGGGGGAGTGGGTGGGTAAGGGATGGGGGGGGGTGGGTATGGCGGACTTTTGGGATAGCATTGAAAATGTAAACGAGGAAAATACCTAATTTAAAAAAAAAAAAACACCTCTGTACTAAATGACCCAAGACAAGCTGTACCTTAGTCATATGCCTATTGTATTATGGTATGTCTCTCTAGTTAACCAATTTTGCCTTTTCTGAATTCATTCTGGATAATCTCTAAATTCACCAACCTCCATCCTGAATAATGGATCTTTAAAATATAGTCTTCAACTCTTGATTAAATCTTTTTAAATTAATGATGCATTGCGACATTCTTTTGTACTTTCAAGGTTTTTTATTCTAAAATTATAGAATATTTTAATCTTGAAGTAATTGAAGAGGTGAGTGCTTAAATAAATCAAAGAATGAGATTAATCAGTAAAAGAATACTGAAACAATGACACTTTTAAAAAGAAATTACTGAAATGCTTTCAAATCATTGTTAGCTTATACAATATATATATACGTGTGTGTGTGTGTGTGTGTGTGTGTGTGTGTGTGTGTATGTGTGAGTGTGTGTGTGTGTGTGTGTGTGTGTGTATGTGTGAGTGTGTGTGTATGGTACATTTATCATTAAAAAAAATCTCCAAATACTTCATGGGTGTTATTTTTTATGTATATTCCTCTTGAGAAAATGATAAGCATGTAAACCAATATATCTACTATTAAGTTGAATATATGAGGCACCCAACCAAACATGCTACTACTTGCCTAGGGAAAAATAGTTCCTAAACTATAAATATAGCCCAACTCTTCACTAAACTGCCTATAACTGGACAATCTATAATAGGGACTCTTGGGTATGGTTATAGGAAAGTTTTATGAATTTTAACAGCTCAGAGAAATCTTTTTGATTGAATTCTATGTGCATGTTTCTAATTATCATAGATTTGGCAGTTATATTCATATAAATACATCTGACATTGTAGATATGGAAGTGTCCATGTACCAGTTTACACTGATAAAAGTTGTCCGCCCCATTAATTAGTTAACTAATTTATTTTCATGATAGTGATTTGAGGATATTCCCGAGATTTTTAGTTCAACAACCTTGGAGCTTCTATTATTAATATATTCATAGCAAAACCTGTGAAGTTGAAATCGAAATGATAGAAATTCACAAATGACAGAGAAAAAGCTAACCCAATCTTGGGCAGAAGGAATGCTTGTTAAAACTGCATTTCAGAGTATGCTTCTCAGAGAACACATCTGGGACAGTTCATAGGGAAAGGGCTATCTGAAAAAATGCATCAAAATACCTAGTTACATGTGGAAGATAGATGTCCCATCTGTGGCTAAGCATTCTGCACTTACTCTCTGTCCTTTTATGAGTTGTGAGTTTCTGAGTTGTTTTAAGGTCTGCACGCAGCAGTAATCTACAAATATAGATGCAAATGTAAAGAATAGGGTAATACTATATCCATTTAACAAAATAATAGCAGTAGTTTCACCCATAAGGCTGATGAACTTCACAACCATAGATTCTTGGCCAGATTTATAGTGCCAGACACTTATTTTCTACTGTGGAGTGGGCCTTAAAAGTCAGTCAGAAAGCAGCTGGTTACTGCCAAAATATTCATGCCAGTATTGCACCCATCAGCTTCTCTTGGCATGTGGGTCATTATTGCAGCTCACAGGTTTATAGATGAGTAAGATTGATCATGACTTTTCCCCCTTCAACATTCACAGCACTTGCTGGGACTATGAATTATGTCCAGCCTCGAAAAAGCTTCCTCATCAATATCATTGCGATTTCTTCATGCCCTGTGACGAAAGTACGTGGTGTCTTCAGCAATAGAGTCTTACCAACAACTTCTTGGAGAGTTTGGATGTCAACAAAGAAAAGAGGAAATGATATTATATAGTAACCTCAAAAAAAGAAATAATTTTAAAAACAACTGCAGTGGCTATGACAAGGTCCCCACCAGCACAGAGGTCTCACTAAAAAAAAAAAAAAAAATCAAAGGAAGCCCTACAAAGATGCATTTAAATAAAAGTCCTAAAATTGCTTTTAAAATAATCATTGATCCATTCTCTAAATAGACTACAATGTGAAAGTAAGTTTGGAGCTAATACAAATTTAATACTGCATGCAATTTCATAAAAATGTTATATTGAAATAAAACTGGGATAAGGGCAATATGGACTATGTATTGCTGCTATCTAACACAGCACAACAGTCCCTGGCCTAAGTGATAATCCAAATGTAAACTCTCTCACCAGCAATAAACTGGAGTCATGCAAATAATGAAAGTATGTTGGTTGTACAGTTTGTCAAACATCTGGAAAATAAAAGAAAATAGGGTTGTAAGAACAATACCATTACCTTCTTGTTACCATGGAAACTAGAGTCTAAGAAACATCAACTGAAGGTGAAAGCCTTTGGTCACTAACTGACAGTTGCGCCTGGGAGCCTGGGGGCTGCCTGGTAGCTTAGAAGACACCGCTCATCAGCCAAGATGGCTCAGAAAGCCAAATCACAGTCTTTGCAAAGCAGATGGTCTGATTTCATGTCCTGAAAACCATGGTATGAAGAAAGAACTAACTCCTGAACAGTTTCCATCAGACTTCTCTTCATGCCATAGCATACCTATGCCTACACTCACCCATGCATGTGAATAAACATACAATAATAATAATAATAATAATAATAATAATAATAAAATCAAAATATTAAAAAGTTTCTTCAATCAATTGTATAGGGAGAAAAAAAGTCTAAGTTTTGACCTACTACAAAAAAAATACATAAATAAACAAAACTTCAACCAAGACCTCAAATCTGTGAATCAGGAGCACTTTTAGTGAAAAGATGAAATCTCAGAAATTTTACAAAACTAAGAACATGAAGGAACCAACTGAGCCTTTAAGCAGCAATTCTGCTTGAGATGGAAAATTCATACAGCAAAGAAACTGCTAAAGGTCTTGGATAATGTTGTGACACCTGTGTTTGAAAGAAGTGTATAGACTGAGTGAATTGCACACTTCCAAAAATATATGAAGACAACTCTAATAACCAGGACTGAGTAATATCCCAATTGAGTTGTTGATCAAAGAAGTCTGATGGGAATACCCAATCAATCTAGGCTTTTGCCAAGAGAATCAGTTTCTTCCCACAAACTGACAGCAAGGTTCAATTGCTAAAGACCACACCCTCACACTTACTGAACTTGAAGAGATTGAGGTGGTGCACAGAACCATCTCTCTTATGTTCTAGTGTCTTTGAAGGTAGTCTTTGGGCTACCAAAAGAGAAGCATAAACAACCAGCCACAAAAACTTTGATCTCCAATATGTCTTGCCTACAAAATATGCCATGGCAAGCTTGTAAAAGTAACCAATCAATATCTGATTTGACTTCAGGCTCACTCCATGAGATGAAACCCATACCTGACAATGCTTAGGTGACAAAGAATCAGAAACTGTAGTCCAGAGACCTATGGTAAAACCTAATACTACTGGTCTAAAAAGATGTATTAACAGTAAGAGTAATTCCTAATTATAGTCTGGTGTATTCATCATAGACAGATCCTTCATCCTACAGCAGATTGGGAAAAATACAGAGTCATAAACACTTTATATGGCACATGCCTTTAATCCCAGAACTTGGGAGGCAGAGGCAGGCGAATTTCTGAGTTCGAGGCCAGCCTGGTCTACAGAGTGAGTTCCAGGACAGCCAGGACTACACAGAGAAATGTTGTCTCAAAAAAAGAAAGAAAGAAAGAAAGAAAGAAAGAAAGGAAGGAAGGAAGGAAGGAAGGAAGGAAGGAAGGAAGGAAGGAAGGAAGAAAGAAAGAAAGAAAGAAAGAAAGAAAGAAAGAAAGAAAGAAAGAAAGAAAGAAAGAAAGAAAATAAACACTTTATACACAGAGAGAGACCTCAGAACACAGAGCTTTAAATGAAATGTCTATCAAATCCTGCCCCTCAGAGCACAGGAAAGCCCTCACTTGGAGGAGAAGGCAGAAAGAGTGAAGGAGCCAGAGGGAATGGAGGACACCAAGTCTCTAAATCAACTAAGAAAAGTGTATATGTACTAACAGAGACTGAAGCAGAAATCACAGGACAATTACAGGTCTGCAACAGGTCCTCTGTGTTTATGTTAAGCTTTTAGTTGAGTACTTTTATGGGACTCACGAATGTGCGATCAAATTGGTCTCTGTCAGAAAACATTCCAAGAATGAGTTGAGAATTCTGAGTGCTTGTGAGAAAACTCCAAGAAAACAAGCTGATAGTCTTGTGGCCTAAGTTTCTTCAAAGCATAGAATTATTCTTGGAATGTGTTTTTGTGCTCCTTACAGATGTACCAGATAGTGAAATCACTTCAGCTGTCTGCTCATATGCTTTTATGGAAAAACATGGTTTTGTCCCGTGTGACTTGTCCTTGTAATTGTATACTTTACTTGGGTGGCAATTCTTAACTCTCAAAGCTCAAATTGTCTGATGCTCTCTGAATAAACTTGGCTATTGCATGAGACTTTAGTCTGCCTTAGCTTTAGGCTCCACTCTCCCAGGTTCACACCACCAATTAGAACAGTAAACCAGTTCCTAATTCATGGTTTCTCTTGCCTCCCTTTTCCTTTGGATGGTTTGTCTTGTCCAAATTTGGTGTGATTTTCTTTGCTTTAGCTTATTACATCTTGTTTTGTTAAGCTTTGTGCCTGCCCCTTAGATGCCTGCTCTTTTCTACTGAGAGAGGAAAAACCGAATGTGTCTATTATGGTTTGATTGTTTTCAAGTCAGCAGTCATGTGTTGGCCCATGGATGAGCCAACATGTTTCTACTGAGAGGGAAATGGTAAATTTGTGATCAAGCACAAAGAAGCACACACTATAAACCGAATAAACATGCAGCCGAGATCTTCATGTCATTATGAGTGTTCCAAAACTCTTCCTCAACCATTTACAGTGTCCAGATGACAATTTCTTATGACAAGCTGATCAAGAGAAAAACACCTAAGCTTGGTTCAGAAACAAGTTCCATTAGTATTTAGACACAAGTTCAAAACTGGACAGATTATATACTATTCTATGAGAGTGACTCCACCACAGTAGTGATTGAGAAATTCTCCATTGTACATACATTGCAATGAATTTAGTCATCTTTGTGTGGAAACAAAAGAAGCCTGAGAAAACATTTTTCAGTGCTTCGATTGGAACTGTTTGTTCCCCGTTGGGTTTTTCACTAAGAGGCATTTTCTAATTCTAGTTTCCTGTTTAGGCTGGACTAAGCACCATGCCTTGCTGTGGCTCTCAGAGGGATTTGTTTAAAATAAACTGCATGATCACTAGATGACAGACTGATACAGAGCTACTGCCTTGTGATTTTAAACATGCAAACATGGTACTCACTTTGGACACCATGCTCACCAGGGAACAACTCCTTGGCATTCTGGATTCAACGTGGCCCCTTCCCTCTGTTCCACTTGTTTGCCCTTCATTTGCATTTCTACCTATCTCTAGGCTTTTTGCCATAAAATTATGGGTTTGGCTGTTGCTCAGCAAAGATGTTGTCAATAATGCCTCAAGGAATTGGCCTTCCCAGGACCATTTATATTTCAGTAGAAATCCATTCATGTCAAATAGGTTTAGAGCCCAAAGAAATATTTTCAAATGACTGAATTTCACACATGCAGGGGGATAGTTAGCCACCTGATCTTACTTTGTGCTATTTTTCTCTATTTGGATCACAAGAATTATGCTATGTATTAATTTCTTAGCATTTCTAGATACAGATAAATTATTGACAGATTTCGTGTTATTAAGCCTGAGAAGACAGAGCAAGGTAAACAAGCGTTTTATAGCTGCATGACCACACATCGCTCTGGAGTTTTATATGCTGTTAAGCAATGTTTAGCAAAAAAGAAAAAAAAATGACTCTTTAAGCTACTATGTAGCAACAGCTTCTTTTACTTACTGTGAATTGCCTTTATGCCTTTTTTATAATACAAAATACATTGTAGGGCTACTGTCTCTATTGCAAACAAGTCTATAATGTCCCTTAATGTAACTTTTAGAGCATAGCTCCCTGGGATTCTACATGGTTTTTCACAGCTACTCACTTCAGTGCATGAGTATTTCCTCTTTAATTTGATGTGGCATAATTTGCCCTATCGTTCTTTTTGTCATTGTAATGAAGGCTTTTCTGCAGCCTTTTTTCTTGTTGCTATTTTACATTCTGCAATGAGCATTTGGTGCTGCTTCATCCTGTTGTGGAGTTATTTCTGGAGAGTTAAATGCTGGTAATAGAATGTTTAAGTCAAACATATGAACATTTCTGTTTCTTTATTATAGCTATTATCTCTCAATATTTGCTCTCTGGAATTCTTGTAAACTACGCCACTTAATATGACATCAGATCATTAAGAAGTCACTTTCCTAAAACACAGAGCTTAGTGGGTCGCAGAGCAGATGTGTTGCTGACAGTAATTCACTGAACAGAGTTAAGCATCCAAGTGACAGGAAATCAGGTGTTCAGTTTTGCATAGGGAAAGCACTCGCTCACTCTCAATCCCAAGGATGACACAGGCATCACTCCAACCTTTCTTTTGTCCTAATGTTGTTACTTAGAAGTTTTTATTTTTCAGAACACTCAAAGGTTACTTATTTAGAAACACACACACACACAAACACACACACACACACACACACACACACACACACACACACACACACACACACACACTGGTTCTATTAGATTTCTCCTGTTTCCAAATTTGGTTTAGCTTTGTGGTTCTTTTGTTTGTTTGTTTGTTTGTTTGTTTGTGGGTTTTTGGTTTGGTTTGGTTTTGGGGGTGTCTTTTGTTTTTGTCTTTTTGTTGGTGGGTTGGTTTGGGTCTTTCATTTTGTCAGAACACGCTGAAGGGACTTTAGTTTGATTTGGTTTGGTTTGGTTTTGCTATGTATCCCAGGTTATTCTCAAACTTGAGCTCTTACTGCACAAGGCTCTGGAGTGCTAGGAATAAAAATGAGTAATACCACTGTATTTTTCTCTTTTATTCCCACTCCAACTTCAATGCCTTATGTATAAAAAAGGGACCCCTCACTATTTATTGAAAGAATTAACAGGGAGTACATAATAGATGACTAAATTGATATATTACATAACCAGAAACAAGTCACTCTGCCTAAAAGTATTATCTTATTCATTGAAAACCTATAAATATTTAGAGTTTTGATGGATGGTTAAAGCATATTTCAATGGGAGGGGAGGCCCTTGGTCCTGTGGAGGTTTCATACCTCAATGCCAGTGAATGCCAGGGCAGGGAGGCAGGAGTGGTTGGGTGGGTGGGAGAGTACCCTCATAGAAGCAGGGGAAAGGAGGATAGGATGGGGGGTTCCATAGTGGAAACTAGGAAAGAGGATAACATTTGAAATGTAAATAAATAAAATATCCTATAAAAAAGAAAGAAAAAAGAAGAATTCACTTCCATGGTGAAAAAAATTAAGGATATAATAAAAAAGGTAAAATCTAAATGTAATATATAACAACTTTAAAAAACCACAAAATATTATATTCTGGAGGGAAGCATAGGTGTGAAAAGGCAAAAGCAGACTTGGAGAAAACTTTACAACAGAAAGCAACAGGGAAAAGCTAAGGCTGAGGCAGGAGGTATTTAGTCTGCAATGACCTGGAATGGGTTGAGCATGGAGCTGGCAAGAATAGAACACACAAATGGGCTGTTGGGAAGCCATCATAGACAAACTGTACAAACTACAGAGCTATGACAGAATACTTGGATATGGCCCCAGCCAGTCCATGGCAGTACTTTATTAAAAGATTATACTAGAAAGTGTTGGCCATTGGGACTGAAAATAATGTTATTGAAAAGCAAAAACCTTATTTTTATGATCACAAAATAATAAACTTAAGAATAATAGAACATATCTTTAGATATACACAAATTGAAAATAGCATTTATGACTATTATGTTAATGTTGAAAGCAGAATATTTCTAAAATGCAACTAAGAAAGTTTTATTATAAAATACCTAGCCATTGTCTTGCCTTTCCTTCTAAACTGAAATCATTTGAATTATAATTTCCAAGAGATAAAAACACAAGCAGCCATATGTATTAGTTGGCTGGCTGTGGTAACCACTCATGTATCTCATTAGCTTACAAGACCATGTGTTCATTTGTCACTGATGTTTCATGTTACTCTTGTTCTCTGATCCATGTGCTCCATTCTTCCATTGAAGGATCCAGAACACAGAGGAAGCACCCACCAGGCTCACAACAGTGTGTAAAACAACAAAGGGAAGTTCATTAAACGAGCCACAATGGTTATTAAAGACTTCTGCCTTGATTTTTGTATCTCTCTATGATAAAGCCCAGAGTTGATGGAGCAGAAACATCTACCCTACAGAGTAACCACAGCAAGTGATAAGAAGAAGGACTGGATGGGGATTATGAGTCCTTTCAGAAGGAGGTAAATTTAGGATGACTGTATGCAATCTTTCATAATTTCTTCCCTTTTATTATATATCAAACACCCTCAAAATACTGTGTGAGATAGTCTAAGATCACCTGAAAATTGATAAAGTATTCTACAGAGAAGTAAGATTGTATCTCTGTCAATCAATCTCATTAAATAATGAGATAGTCTGTGTCATTTTAAATTACCAGCTTAAATTTGATGACAAAATAAAAGGCCTATAAATACCACTTCTATATAGAACTGTCTAAAGAGCAATAAAATAAATGTTAAGATGAGTTTTATTAATTAGAAGATTAAAGTGGGAGGTAAATTTAATAGTAGATGGATTCTGAATATGGATTTCTCATAGATTTTTTGACATTAATGTGTATTTTGCCTGTACATGTATGTCCATGTGTCTTTTCATTCAAGGATTCAAGACACAAAGGAATCATTCACCAGGATATCTCACAATATGGTGTAAAAATAACAAAAGGAAGTTCATTGAAATAGCCATATGCACCATGTGGTGCCCACAAAGGCAAGAGGAGAATATTGGCTCTCCAAGGACAGGAGATACACACTGTTTTGAATCACCATGCAGATGCTGGACCTCAAATTCAGATATTCTGCAAAGGAAGCCAGTGCTGAACCATTCATCCGGCCACAAATTGATTCCTCAAAATACTATTGAATTCGGGATCTACTAAACCTTTTTTTTTTTTACCTGTTGCTGTTAGTATGAAACTACAAACCACTACAGTATATTCATACAATTCTCACATATACTCACACATTTGTTCTTAAAGATGTTCTCTTTGTTAATATGTAGTTGTCTTTTTTAGTGTCTTTTAACTAATATTGGTTTAAATTCAGCACTATTGGATCATGGGATATCTTTAAGAGTTTGGTCTTGGCTTCTGTTTGCCTGGTAGATTTCTTTCTGTTCTTGACTCTCAGTCTCTGTATGTCTTTGTCACTATAGTATACTGGACACAACAGCTGAATCTTGTTTTTCCATCCAATCAGATAGTCTCCATCCCCTTATGTATGTATCTCTCAATATGGAGGACATTAAGAGATGTTGATTCTTATATGTCATTTTGTTGTTCATTTCTCTCCCCTCATAGTTGTTAGGGTTTGCTCTCTTTTTGTGTTAGCCATGATGGACTTCCCTGCAGCTCTCCTGTTCTCCTTGATTCCTGTCCTGTAATGTGTTCTTGTGTTCTTTTGACTGAGACTTCCCTCCTTCTCTTGGCTTTTATCCCTTTTAGAGCCCTCTGCAGTTCTGATTTGGCAGGCATGAGATGCCTGATTTATTGTTTTTTAATGTCCTATTATTATTTAATGTTAAAGGATAACATTGTTGTTCTTAGCACATTGATTCACATTTATTTACTTCCTGATCTTGAAATGGATCATTCCATGCTTTGATCTTATTTGCTGATAAGAAGTCTGACATCACTTTGAAGTGTTTATCTTTCTAGATGTTTTGACATTTTTCACCTACAGTTTCTAATGTTGTTTCATTGCTTTGTTTTTGATAACTTGATTGTAATTCACTGCAGAGAAATATTCTATACTTGGTGGTATAAGCATTCTGTTTGGATCCAGGTCTGTTGTTACATGTATATGTTTTTCTATGATGATAACAATCAGTATACCCCTTTGCTTTTCATTTTAATCTCAGCTTTTTCTTCTGTACCCATTCCCTAGACACAAATTTGTAATACTTTCAAAACAAAACAAAACAACAATAACAAAAAAATCTTTCAAGATTGTGCTGCTCACATGTTCCTGGAAGTATGGTGTCTTCCTTAAAATGGAGCCCAACTTACCAGGTATTACATTGTTAAAGAGGAAACTTTCTCTCTTTCCCCAGAAGCCAACAATCACCAATAGCTCCATAGCTAGGGGTGTAACTGTTGTCTGATCCCCCCCTTCCATGCTGAGATTTTGCTTAGCTTAGGCTTGCACAGGTTCTACACAGACAGCCACAACCACTGTGAGTTCATATATGCAGCTGCCCTGCTGCATCCAGAAAATAATGTTTCCTTATACTCTTCCAGCTCCTCTTCTACAATCAACCCTAAGCCATTGAGGGACAAAGAATAGAAAATGTGCACTCCCTTCAGCACTGAGCACTCTTCAGTGTCTTATCCTTTGCACCTTGTCTAGTTGTAGGTCTCTCTGTTAATCACCATCTACTGCAAATAGAATTTTCTCAGATGAAGAGTTAGAAGTATATTGCTTTATTGATATAACAATAACTCATCATTAGTCAATTCAATATAATGTCCATTTAGTAGCATAATAGTAGTAGGTTCTTCATTACAGCCTGTGACCTGCCTACACATAGATTCTTGACCAAACAATTATATGAGGAATGAGTTTCATCTTGGATGTTCAATCTAATCAGAAAGCAGTTGATATATATGGTCTCTTAATTGTATTCAAGAGATACAAAATATTATAGTCATTCTTATTTTTTTCCTTTCTTGATACTTGAATGCATTATTTCCTTGACCTTGACCTCCATTCCGGTCACTTTTCTGCTTGGTTAAATCTATCCCAAATGCTTTTTGCTGTCATATTGTTTTTAATGTGATTTAGAAACTGTTTCCTTTGCAACATTTCTTTTGTATTGCTTTTTTACCTTCAGATCAGTGTCTACCATGCTGCAGAGATTTCCATCATTGTTCCTGATTTTCATATCCACGTTGATGACATTTTCCTGCATGCTACTGACACTCTGCTCCAGTTTGGGGCCTAATTCAACTACATTTTTGTTTCCTCTTTCACATCATTGATCACTTTTAATAGTAAACCCCTGAATGTTTGTTGTTATTTTTACCCATTTAATAGTCTTTGGATTCAGCACTTGAGGAGTTAGGCTCTTTTGAAGGGGTTGTGTTGCCTTGCTCCCAGACTCCATGTTTCATGTATTGTGATGACTTCACTTGAATTTGGAGTTTGTGGTTTAGGCAGGTCCTTTCCTCCTCTCGAGGCTTCCTAATTTTTACTCTTAGAGCATTCAGTTCTGGTTCAGTGTTCCACTCATGCTTTCACTCAAAGGTGTCTCTAAAGTATGTTTGTAGAGAACGAAGTAACCTAGCACTGAGACACACACAGGTGGAAAGCCTGACTTCCTACAGTCCAACCTTCATCACCACTTGATATTGGTCACTCCACTCTGCAGCAGAGAAGTCTCCCTAGAGGTCACATAGCTGTTTTTGCTTCAGAGGTCTTGGACTCTACTCTGTAGCAGTGAACTACAAGCAGGGAGCCAGCTCCATAGCTAGCTACTGACTTCAGGTTCAGATACTCCAAGATTAGTCTCAGTTGGTAAGGTCTGCTCCAGAACACCCAGGTGGTGATACCTTTTAAACTTTGCTGCCTACCTAAGTTCCTTTCCACTGTGTGTACAGTTTTAGATTTGTCACTGCCCAGTTCTCATACTGTCTACAGCTCCCCCTAGAGCCATGAGTTTAAATCTGACCTCCCTAACTGTTTGTTATTCTGTTCTCTGGTCTCCACATCAGTAGTGAACAATATAGGTCCATCTCAGGGCGGAAGCTCAAAACTTTGAGTCATGAGAATTACACAATAGGATTCCTCTTCACTGGTGACTGTCAGCTGGAGGAATCACCGTCTCACCACAGTCTGCAACTTTTTAGATGATTTTTATTTAAAAAAATATTTCATACAACACATTTTGATATCTTTTGATCATGTTTCCCCCTCCATGAACCCCCCTTCCCCAGATCCTCCTGATGCCCTTACCCATACAAACTCATGTTGCAGTTTTTAACCAAATAAAATATAATGAGATGAAGCAGAAACTATCTTATCAAAATTGGACACAGCAACACAACAGGAGGAGAAAATTCCCAAGAGCAGGCACAGAAATCAGAGACCCACTTATTCTTACAGTCATGAGTCCCATAAAGATATTAATCCAATAGCTATAATATATATGCAGAGGAGCCAATACAGACCCTTTGTAGGCCCTATGCTTGCTGCTTCGCTTGGTTGATTCAGAGGGCCTGTGTTTCTGGTATCCTCCATTCCCTCTGGCTATTAAAATCTATCTGCTTCAGCTTCTGCTGGATTCCCTGAGCTCTGAGGAAAAAGATTCAATGGAGATGTTCTATTTAGACTAACCCTACTTCTTCACAGAAGGTCCTGGTTTGGAACTATTGGAACTTTTGACTCAGTGTTAAATCAGCTCTGACTACAGAGTAAAAACTTTCCTACACTCATTTGAAATGTTGAACCATAAATAATATGATACAAAGACTTGCTCACATGAGTATTATGGGTAGATATGTTTACCGTATGTTTATTTTGTAGTAAAAGGAAATGTTACCCATGATTTCCAATGCAAGAATAACATAACCCTTCATACTAAGTGAGTGTATTCCTAGAATATGTGACATTTAAGGAGAATAAAAGACTAATGCTGACATTTAAATGCCCCCATTGCTTGAAACGGACAGAGAATTGATGTAAAGGCAAGAGTTAACCACCAAGAAATGTGCTTGAATAATCTCCTTCACTCAAACTGATTTCATGGTATGACTTTCTCTATGCCCCTGTTCTTGTTTCCTGCTTCTTTGTTTTCTCCTGCTTCTTTGTTTTCATCTCTCCCCTTCCTGACTTCAGTTGTCCATTTACAAACATCAGCCATCCACATAAATTATTGTAGTTGCTTACCTAATGCATCAAAACAAAAGTCCTCTTTCAAAATTCAGTGGTATAACTAATATGGGAAAACCCGAATATGTAACTAATCATTGGCAAAATAAAAGAGATTTATATGAAACATGAACATAATCATTCTCAGAGAAGCTGCATATTAAAAAGGAAGAGTGTGTAAACCACATTAATAATATGCAACATAGAAAAGTACATTTAATTTATAATTAAAAGAAATAGACGAAGAGCAAAGATTGTTCTTCCTTTAAGAAACTGGAATTGCACACAGAAATAGATCATTAACAGTCTATCCAAGGGAAAAAATCATACACAGCAATAATTAATAAATGTGAATTTTATCTGTAACAATAAAGTGCTTTTCTGTCTCTATCAAAAAAGAAAAGAGTTCCTAATTGAGACATTGTGTTTCAATGTTTCCTCTAAAGATATTCTCCATGTACCTGTCTCTCCATTTGAAAGGATATAGAAAATTCTAGTCATTATTCCCTTAATTATTGTTTAACCTCAAAAGATACCTGATTTGGGAACTATATTTAGCTTGCTACAGGCTCAGAACAAGATAAAATTGAATTATGTGTTCTCAATTTTATTGCAAGGGAAGTTGAGGTGATGATGTGTATCTCCTATGATGCTAGTAATAATCGCAAGGGAGACAGTGGAACTATCAGGAGCAGTAAAAAGAGTCATTGCTGAGAGCTGGATTCTCATTCTCTGTGATGGTAGTGGTGGTGATTAGCAGCACTCAGAACATGACCCCATCCCATCAGGCCAGAGGGCACTGATTCTTCAATTCACAGATACAGGATGTAAGCATTTCATTTAAGAAGTGCATGACCCAGTCCAGATAGAGTATTATACCTATTTATTCTCGCTGATATCACCAGCCTTTTCTTCATTTAAAAATGAAATATTTTAATAATTTTAATATTTTAAAACATGACCAGAATATCTTTCTGAAGAAAATACAAAGTACCAACTTTTATACTGAAGATAAAGTTGTCTCTAAAGTGTATATGTTGAAAACATAGTTGTCTCTAAAATTATATATATTGAAAATATAGCTGTCTCTAATATATGTAATTAACCCCAGGATCAATTTACATGCCTCAAAAAGGTAAGTAATAAACCAGTTCTGTTCCATTTGTAACCATCCTAAGAGAAAAGAAGATCCTCTAAAAAACAAAACAAAACAAAACAAACAAACAAACAAACAAACAAACCACCTGTGCCTCTCATCTGACCATCAGATGATCTCCTTGGTACTGAAATTCACCCCATCCCCAACACACACGAGCACATGGGAACTCTCAAGCTGGGAGAAGAAAAAGAAAAAAGCCTGGTGCTAACCAGAAAGGGAGCTTGTCTCAGAGGAAGATACTTAACACTGTGCTGACAACTCCACAGACCACCATTCAGCAGAACAAAAGCTGAAACAATGAGTCAGTAATGCTCAGGCCCATACCTTGGCCACACAATATACATGTACATGTCTCAGGGATTTTCTTCAATCTGAAGTTCCTGAAGATGTGTGGGGCATCAGCAAACCTTTTTATCTGCTTCTCTTCTTGGTGTGACCACAATGAACAAATAGTTCTCTGCTTTCTCAATAGTGCCTTGTCTCTTTAATAAGCCAGTTAAAAATGGATGGCTGATAACTGTATATGAGATGAATCCCCAGGTGGGACAGTCTCTGTATGGTCTTTCCTTCAGTCTCTGCTCTACACTTTATCTCCATATTTGCTCCTATGAGTATTTTCTTCTCCTTCTAAGAAGGACCAAAGCACCCACACTTTGATCTTCCTTCTTCTTGAGCTTCATGTGGTCTGTAAATTGTATCTTGAGTATTTGGAGCTTTTGGACTAATATCTACTTATCAGTGAGTGCATACCATGTGTGTTCTTTTATGATTGGGTTACCTTACTCAGCATGATATTGTCTAGTTCCATCCATTTGCCTAAGAATTTCATGAATTAATCGTTTTTAATAGATGAATAGTACTCCATTGGGTAAATGTACCACATTTTCTGAAACCATTCCTTTGTTGAAGGACATTTGGGTTCTTTCCCATAAATAAGGCTGCTATGAACATAGTGGATCATGTGTCCATATTACATTTTGGAGCGTCTTCTGGGCATATGCCCAGTATTCATCCCATATGCAATTACCAAATCCAGACACTATTGTGGATACCAAGAAGTGCATGCTGACCGTAGCCTGATATAGCTATCTACTGAGAGACCATGCCAGAGCCTTACAAATACAGAGGCAGATGCTCACAGCCAACCATTAGAATGAGCGTGGGGTCCCCAATAGAGGAATTAGAGAAAGGACTGAAGGAGTTGAGGGGTTTGCAACCCCATAGGAAGAACAACAACATAAACCAGCCAGATCCCCCAAAGCTCCCAGGGACTAAGACATCAACCAAGGAGTACACATGGCTCCAGCTGCATATGTAGCAGAGGATGACCTTGTGAGGCATCAATGGGAGGAGATGTCCTTGGTCCTATAAAGGCTCAATAGATGCCCCAGTGTAGGGGAATCAAGGGCAGGGATGTGGGAGTGGGTAGGTGAGTGGAGAAACACCTTTATATAAGCAGGGAGAGGGAGGATGGGATAGGGTATACCATTTGAAATGTAAAGAAAGAAAATATCCAATAATGATGATGATGATGATGATGATGATGATGATAATAATAATAATAATAAAATGGATGGCTGAGGCTAGCTAGTTAGGGCCACGAGGATCCATATCCTGACCCTGACAACTCCAGTAACAAAAGATAAATATTACAAATGATTCATGGTGTCCTTGAAACTAGGCTTCTGATAGACAGAATATCATTAAAAATAGTTTAAAGATGATGAAAGATGATAAAGAAATCAAATCGCCTATTACTAAGCCATAAGCCACGAATAAACCAGTGAGTATATGGTATGGTAAAAGAGGAAGAGAATATTGATCCATGCATCCCTCCAAATTAATAGCTAGTGATTAATGTTATATTGTCCAGTTTTTAGAATGCAAAAGTCCAGATACCATTATTGGTTATAACATTTTTGATTAAGAAATGCAGCAATAAAGCTTGTTTCCTTTGTGGATTTATACATCTAAAAATGTGTACCTATATATTTCCCTGTAGCAAATGAACAAATAATACATAACAAATAAAGTTTTTAATAAAATTTAAATGAAATAGTACACATAAAGCAGTTACATAGACATCAAACAAATATTCAAATAAGATTGCATTATCATTATCATTATCATTATCACAATAGTCAAAATACCAACCTCACATTCTGGGTACATTCAACTATTTATTTTTTCAGGTCTATGTAGATCTTGGCAGGCCTAGAACTCGCCAGGTACATAAGGCAAACCTCAAATCCCATATGAGTACCAGGCTGGTTTTGAAATAGCCACTGCCTCTGCCTCGTGGGCCCTAAATTAAAGGTATGCACCACCACGCACAGTTCACATGCTACCACAATTTTATACACTGTCAGTTGGGCTCTAGTTAACATAAGTGTTTGTATTACTATCATTCCTGTGGATAAATGACAACTGTGGCACAATAGAAACACTATATAAGAAATCAGGATTATGATGAATATTGGAGTGACCCCAGCACAAATCTTCCTTTACCTACAACCTGCAGCCGTGGTTCTCAGAACTTAGCATGGCAAGCCTTTTTTTGAGAAATTGTTAAAAATAGTTTCTGGTACTTAGTGTCCAAGATTTTGATGGAGGTTGGGGTGATTGTCATGAAGCAAACATAGAGATCCTCCTAGATGGATCATATGTTCAACCAAATCCTTGGGACTTTAGGAAATGGAGCAATTGCTCTGTTGATGGGAGAAGGTTTATGAGCTCTACTGGCAGAATTATAAAATTAATAGGTGTACTGGCTGGTTTTGTGTGTCAACATGACACAGACTGGAGTTAACGCAGAGAAAGGAGCTTCAGTTGGGGAAGCACCTACGGGAGATCCTGCTGTGGGGCATTTTCTCAATTAGTGATCAAGTGGAGAGGGTCCATTGTGGGTGGTGCCATCCCTGGGCTGGTAGTCCTGGGTTCTATAAGAGAGTAAGCTAAGCAAGCCAGGGGAAGCAAGCCAGTAGCTAACATCCCTCCATGGCCTCTGCATCATCTCCTGCTTCCTGACCTGCTTGATCAGTCCTGACTTCCTTCGGTGATGAACAACAGTGTGGAAGTGTAAGCTGAATAAACCCTTTCCTCCCCAACTTGCTTCTTGGTCATGATGTTTGTGCAGGAATAGAAATCCTGGCTAAGACAATAGGTAATGCAAATATATTCAATTTTAGATCCAGAAAAAAATGTTGACTTTACTTAACATTGAGAAACATTCTGTCTCTTCATGACCTGTTGATTTTGAATTTGAATTTACTTGTTTCCTATTACACACAAACACACACATACACACACACACACACATCATTCATCATCCTTAGGTCAATCTAACTTCCCTAAATTGTCTAGTGAACCAAACAGAAGATTCATTTAAAAAAATCCACAACAGAAATTTTATGAACTCCATGTTTTAAATTAAATAATCATAAAATATATAAATATGCATTGGCAGTGTGGTGTTCTCCACACTGAAGAGGGTTAAGCATGAGCAAAATTTAATATACAAAATTGTTACTTAATAAAACGATGTGTAGTACCCATAATGATTCAAATGCATATTGGGGAGTTTCTCACTCAGTATTAATTCAGTTCTGTGAAAGTAGCTTTATCTAGAATACTTATCCTAATCTTAGATTGTTCAAAGAAAAGATTCACGATCTCATGATCCTCATTAGCAATTACATTTTTCAATATACTTGCATACAATCTTTGGTGAGATGCAATAAGCTGAGGCAGTTGATGGGAAAGAAACTAAATAATAGATTAAAAAAATTATTCTATCTGTAAAATCAAATACAGGTAACCTTGCAATTACAAAAGTCTCCTGGAATTCTCTCTGTGACAGAGGACTGATAAATCTGTCTGTTTCATTATTCAGCAGTTCCTTTTGATTAGAAAGTTTTCTCTTCTGTACTAATGATCTTCAGTCATGGACATGCTCCCCATCCCCAAAAAGGTAGCAGTCCATCTGTGAGTTTGAGATCTTAAGCAGATACAAAGCAATTCAAACAATAGTTTAAGTACACTTCTTCATCAGCCTGGTAGCTCAAAACAATGCAAGATTTACCTGAGGGCACAGCCATCCCTATACATAATTTTTTCTTCTATTATCACCGAGAATTCATAATCTAAAATCAGATGTTTCCCCATAAGCCTTTCTATTAACTTTAAAGCTATAATCCTGTGATCCCAAATTGACCTTTCCTCTTTCATAAGCTTAAAAATATTTAGTCAGCCCTGTCTTTCCTGCTTGTTGTGCTTTCTCTGAATACTTAGACCAAAGTATTGATATTACAAAAGATCAATAAGGTGAACCAGTTAGTTTATTGGGATTACTTACAAGAGTATGGATCAGGGGATACTTACAGAAGTCAGAACAACTCAAATGCAGTAATATCAGTGAAAACCTACTCCATCATGAGTCCTGAAACTGGAACCCTTTAGCTTATTGCATGACTTACAGCCCTCTCAACAGGTTGGAGGATATCCTCCTGATAACTCAGCTGGTCTCCTGTCTTCAAAAGCCTCCACTCTTTATATAACCTTGAAGATGGAGGAGTCTTGTGCATCTGGTCAGTTTCAGGGACTTCATGTGACCATCAAGTTGTTTAACTTTCTGAATTTTAAACAGCATTTTTTTTTCTAGTGAGCCTCCTTTCAAACTTCTGAGTACCAAGGTACTTTAGAGAAAATTGTTACTTAAAAAAACAAAAAAAACAAAAAAAACAAGTACCAGACATAAAAGAAGCTGTGGCATTTTGCTATTATTTAAAGACACTAAAGAGTGGGTTTACCATGAAACGAGAAGTAAATAGAAAAATAAAAAAATTTTCCTAATGCCTAAATCTTATTGAGGCTTAAATATCTAAAAATCTAAAAATTGTCAATGGAATTTTTGATAACCTAATCATTTCTTCACATATAGTCTTCATAGATCCATCATCTTAGACAAAAAAATGCATAATTCAATTTTAATGAGAGATTAATGAAGAGTAGCATACAACTAAATGATGATTAGTTAAACTGAATATTTTGGCCTACATTTGGTACCTTTGGCTGTTAGACTATCTATAATGATACGAAAATGATTTTCTTATGAAGCCCAATGTGCTTACTGCGTTCTCACGCTACAGCAGGTGCTGTTTAGTGCCTCAGGTGCGCATCACTAACTCCTCACAGCCACCAGTGAGACAGGGGTTGTCAAATTGCACTTGAGGGCCAAGTTTAATCAGCCATCTGTCTTTCTAAATAAAGCATTATTGGAACATATAGTAATCATGCATAGCAAATTGTCTACAGATACGTTGAACAGAAGAGCTTAACAGTTATAATGAACTATACATCATACGAAAACTAAAGCATTAATTATCCAAAAAAGAAAAAAAAAACCAAAAAACAAAAACTACAAACTCATGAGAATTAAACATTTTTTTTCACTTGAGGAGACAGCTGCATGGTACTGTAGTAGTTGACACTCTACAGTTTTCCTTCAAAGGGAAAATCACATGGGATTAAAAGGCACATGAATGGGTGGCATTCTCAATGAGAAATAAAGTGAGTCCTTTTTGCTCAGACTCGTATCTTGTTGCAATATGAATTTTGGAAACATGAAATGCATTATATTTGAAATTTACATTTTGAAATGTGTCCTGAGACTGATAAACAACAAAAAATGGACTAAAATATAAGTCAGAAGGCAGGATGCTTGTCTAGCTCACACAATACGCCGAGTTCAGTTTCCAGCACCACATAAACTGGGTGTAGCAAAGCACACCTGTAATTTCAACAAGGTAAAAGTGAGACAATCAAAAGCCACACAGGGAGTTTTAGGTCAAACTAGTCTACATGGAATATTGGCTCAAAGTGAAGTCGGGGGAGTTGAATAATCTTATATGTGCATAGAGAACAAAAATGTATATAATCCTAGGGGAAAAATTCACTCATGAAAACCAATTACTCATACAATAAGTGGCCACAAAACAATTTTAACATTCAAGAAAAATATTTCATCTAATAATACAGATAAAATGAAATAAAAGCCACTGAATTCTAAAAAAAAATTTATAGTAAATAATAGGTAAAATAATTAAGGAATAACTGAGTTCTGAAAGCATGGTTATTAAAGTTGAATCTGCAAATAAATTATGTCTATAAACAGAATTAAATAAACAAAATAAACATGTGAAATTATATATTCAATGTAATTTTTCATGTTTAATACATTTTGTTATTTTAATTAAGACCTGCTTAATAAGTAGTACTTTATTGACATTCAACAAGTAAAACTGTATATGGGCCCAAATAAACAAATAAAATAGAATATCTAAAATAGAAACAATATATGCTCACTATCATTAAACTATGTGTTTGTGATGTGATGTAATGTGATGTGTGTGTGTGTTTTGTATGTACATAAGTGTGTGCACACATACCTGTGTGTGCACTTGTAGAGACTAAATCAGGATAGTCTTTTTCTATAACTTTGTAACTTATTACCTTAAGACAGGACCTCTTACTGTACCAGAAGCTCACTGCCTGAACAAATTCTAAACAGAAGACCATCTTTCACAGTAAGAGAAAAAAGCAGACAGTTCAATGGCCATCTTAAATGAGCTTATAATTTCAGACCTTTAAGTGCCTAGAAAGGATAAACTTTCTTTTTTTTATATAGTGTTTATTTTTTATTTTTTTTACTTATTAGGTATTTTCTTCATTTACATTTCCAATGCTATCCCAAAAGTCCCCCATATCCCCCCCCTCCACTCGCCTACCCACCCACTCCCACTTCTTGGACCTGGTGTTTCCCTGTACTGAGGCATATAAAGTTTGCAAGACCAATAGGCTTCTCTTTCCAATGATGGCTGACTAGGCCATCTTCTGATACATATGCAGCTAGAGACACGAGCTCTGGGGGTACTGGTTAGTTCATATTGTTGTTGTGCAGACCCTTTTAGCTCCTTGGATACTTTCTCTAGCTCCTCCATTGGGTGCCCTGTGATCCATCCAATAGCTGACTGTGAGCATCCACTTCTGTGTTTGCTAGGTCCTGGCATAGCCTCACAAGAGACAGCTATATCTGGGTCCTTTCAGGAAAATCTTGCTAATGTATGCAATGGTGTCAGCATTTGGAGGCTGATTATGGGATGGATCCCTGGATATGGCAGTCTCTAGATGGTCCATCCTTTCGTCTCAGCTCCAAACTTTGTCTCTGTAAGTCCTTCCATGGGTGTTTTGTTCCCAATTCTAAGAAGGGACAAAGTGTCCACACTTTTCGTCTTCATTCTTCTTGAGTTTCATGGTTTTTGCAAATTGTATCTTATATCTTGGGTATTCTAAGTTTCTGGGCTAATATCCACTTATTAGTGAGTACATATCATGTGAGTTCTTTTGTGATTGGGTTACCTCACTCAGGATGATGTCCTCCAGGTCCATCTATTTGCCTAGGAATTTCATAAATTCATTTTTTTAATAGCAGGGTAGCACTCCATTGTGTAAATGTACCACATTTTCTGTATCCATTCCTCTGTTGAGGGGCATCTGGGTTATTTCCAGCTTCTGGCTATTATAAATAAGGCTGCTATGAACATAGTGGAGCATGTGTCCTTCTTACCAGTTGGAACATCTCCATTGTTGGTGGGATTGCAAGCTTGTACAACCACTCTGGAAATCAGTCTGGTTGTTCCTCAGAAAATTGGACATAGTAGTACCGGAGGATCCCGCAATACCTCTCCTGGGCATATATCCAGATGTTCCAACTGGTAAGAAGGATAAACTTTCAATAAAGGCAACCAAAATTGAAGTATTGAGAAAAATAAAATGACACAAATAATCATAAAATTTTAGAATACAAAGAAAATGCCATCAATAAATAGTTGTCTGTGGATCTAAAAGAGGCTATTTCTTTTTCAGAAGTCATCTAAAGGGGGCTAGAGAGATGGCTCAGTGGTTAAGAGCACTGACTGCTCTTCTGAAGGTCCTGAGTTCAAATCCCAGCAACCACATGGTGGCTCACAACCATTTGTAATGAGATCTGACACCCTCTTCTGGTGTGTCTGAAGACAGCTACAGTGTAGATATAATAATAAATAACTCTTTTTTTTTTAAAGAAGCTATACAAATTTCTCTGGGTATGATGGAAAGACACACAAGTAAGTTTGACCTGAAGAAGTAATAATAAGTTACATTTTCAAGTAAGATTTCATGCTTTTTGTTGTTGTTGTTATTGTTATTGTTGTTGTTCTACCATTAACAGAGTGGTAAGACTAGAGTCCATCCATTCCATAACTAAATGGACATCAGTTTCTGACCATCTCCTGCATACCTTACAGAGGGATGTATCTGAGATACCTTTCCTTTCAGAGATCCTCAGCCCCTTGAGAAATGGGAGTTATAAAGGCTTTTTCTTTCTCTAATGATGAGAACCAAATTAGATTCATGTGAATGCTAAGAAAGGAATGGGCTGCTAAACACATGGGAATAAATGAAGCCAACCTACACAGTAGCAAGCAGTTTATTTAGCAGAGATTGCTACAGAAGATCAAGCAACAAATATCGCCAATGCTTAGAGCAGACCCTTAAAGGCAGGAATAACAATGCCAGAGCTTTGATGGGGGCACCAACAACTAAGTCTTCTGGAATGTCCTGACCAGGGGTTGGTGGCATGAGAAAGGTGTAGATAATCAACCAGAAACTGGAGTGCCCCAGGTGACTGCTTCCATTTTCCCAAGTGATCATAACTTGGAAATGGAGTTTAAAGAGCAAGGGAGAGGTCGGTGATCAGTCAAGTCCTGGGTGCCTTAGACTGAATGCCCCGTGGTAACTTGACTTCCTGACCTAGTAACTGTAGACAATGGACAAAGATCATATTTCTCTGTATGATTTTCCCAGTGTTCATTGTACAGACAGCTTCTGAGATATCTGTGGATAATGACTAAGAATTTTAAAAGTTAAGTTCTGAGTTAAGCTTTATTTTCTCTTTACACTTGTTGTTCTTTTGAAAAGTGAATCTGACTTACTCTTTAAAAAAATATCTCATTTGCTAATGAGACTGAGTTAAGGTAAGATCTGTGCTCCTGTATATAAAATATTATTCAAAGATTAAGAAATCCAGGTACTTATCACAAAAAATCAATTAATGAGGAAAATAAAGAAACAATGGATTACGGTAACCAGATTGCTCTCTTAAAGCTTTTTGTAAAAATGGAAAAAATTAAATGCCTTCAGCTTATAAACAAGAGACTCTATTTCCATCTAGCAGTCCAAATTATATCTTAAATCTCTTATTTTTATTTCTAGAATAACATAAACCTAGTTTTCTTGTTTCACATTTCTTTGCTTTTTTGCTTTTGTTTTTACCTCTGTTTATATTCTCAAAACAACACACTAAAAATACAAAAATGTAGCAGAATAAAAATCTATCCAATTGCTGAGAACAACTTGAATTCAGATGGAGACCATGTAGAGTAAGAGAGAAAACAGTCATAACTAGCACACACCCTGTTACTTACCTCTGGGCTACTTAAAATCAGCATTTTCATCTGACAAACTGAAGACATGTTGCTAAATGACATGATTTATAAATGACAAAAAGAATATTCACAATGCATTCATCTTCTTATTGCATTTATTTGCTTTCTACTGCTCACAATTTTAAAATGCAAAAGATAATTTAATATAAACTCAGTGGCTCAGATTCAATATAGTTTTCTGATATTATGCGAATTGTGCCAGCTTTCACTAATGTGCCTTAAATATACTCGAGGAAATGTATGGCTTATAGCTCAAGAACTCAAATCAAAGTAAATTATCTTTTTCTGATTCAAGTCGCACACTTTTCAAGTTGTTATAAACTCAGAAGAAAATGATCCAGTCCGAAAGTTAGCAAGCATCTATGTTTGGTGCATCTCAGCTTTTGGTAACAAGCTCTTTATATATGCTGATAAGAAATTCAAACTCTATATTAAAGAATTCCCAGATAAATTCTACCACGTGCCTAACTGTTTAGTGAATCAAGTGCCTTTTGAGGATCACCTTGAAGCCAACTATTGCATGGTGACTCTTACCTGTAATCTCATCACACAGCAGCCCAGCCTGAGAGACTGCCTAGAATTTGGGTGACCTTGGTCTATGGTTCAATAACCACAAACTTTGTGATGGCTAATAGTCTCACTTGCCTTTGGTTCTCTAAAACAAGGCTTGTAAGCTTCAGGTTCACATACACACACCCTTCTAGACGTTTATAAGCTGAAATTAGATTCAGGGACATTTATCTGCAAATAGCAGCACTGTTGACAGATTCAAAACAAGTCAGTGACTCAAAATTAGTTGACTGTCAAAACCAGCAGTCTAGATCCAGAACTGATCACCGAGACATAGACTGGAGATATTTATTGTAGCAGCCTATTGAAAAATAGCCCCAATTTTTTAAATGTTAATCATTAAACAGTTTTCTCAGACATCTGGCAATAATTTTATCCTTCAGTCCATGTACATTTCCTTAAGGATTTATTCTCACACATTTGAAATGTCCACACATCCGATACAGAAACCTTTGTCTCCAGCAGCAGGGTATCATCTCAGCTGGAGAGAATGTACTAACATTAGGTCATTAAGGAAATTCTATCTCAGCAAAAGGATCAACCTTAAGTGCTTAAAAACCCAGGAAAGCTTAAGTCAGAACAGGACTGAAGGGATCTTCAGATCAGATTTCTAAGGTGGCTTCTCCCTGCCAGCTATCACATAAAGCACCAAATATTTGGCAGCTACTAGCAACCAGAACTAGATATCAGCCATTTGCCCTTCCAGATGTATTCTATCATTTCCTCTCTGCTCTCTAGCACACGGTGCTTATCATTACAATTCCACTAGTATGTTATTGGCACAAATGGCGTCTCTTCTGTTGGGCCAGTATGTGTGGTCACTCAATTCCACTTAGTATACAACTGGCACGGATGGCTCCTCTTTGGTTGGCTCAGTGCATGTGTTTACAGAAGACTGAAGAATAGAGAGACTATGGAACTTATCTGCCAAGATCTTTCCAAGTTGCTTGGATTGGTTGTATCTTTCTAAGACAATTTTTCTCATACCACTCTCTACCTCATTTCTGCTAACTTAACTCTCACTCCCTTGGAATAAGGTTAATGGACAGCTCTACTGCTAACTGGCTAAGACTCTCACTGACAGTGACATCCCATGAGTATACCCAGATGTTGAAAATGAGTCCTACCTTTAAAAAATGTTAATACTTGGATGGATCAATACTGTACTACAGCCATTCTAGAGAAACCAAAGACCTGAGTTTGCTCTCAGCTACATATATTGTAACTAACATCTAATCACAATTGTAAGCCTCTGTAGTTGACTTCAGATATCATGTAGAACATAAATTGTAAGTTTTTAGAATTTAGTTTGGTTCTTCAACCTCAGTAATTCAAGAAAGTACAGTAAAAGGAGATTACTGCCAACATCACAACATTATCTCCTATTCAAATTACAAGTAAACACTTAAGAAATGTTGACCTGCTAGGAAGTAATAATATTTTCTGTATATTGCCCTAAATATGCTTCAAAGGTGTGTTGCCTTTTTAATGATATTTTGAATAGTAATCAGAGATCAGAGACTATATGTTGGATATCAACAGCACAATTAAATATTTGATGGTAATTTTGCTTTAATAATACATTTCAAGTCTCCAAATTTCAATCGAATGCCTACTTACTTTATAGACAAAATATATAAGTATCAAAGCAACATGAAGAAATGAAATAAAATCAGTGAGAAAATAAGGTTAAATAGAAGATGAGTCCCTAAAACCGTAGGCTTAAAATTCCAGCAATTCAAGTGGTGAAGGAATGATATCTTTAAGCTATGTACAAAGCTTATAAAAATCTTAAGAGTGTGTTCACACAAGAAGTTAATCCCTCCAGAAGGCACTTATCAAGTCAAGGGAGAACAGAAGAGTCTAAAGAAAATTGGGAGTCTGTACTTTATTGAAAGCAGAAAATTGGAATCAGATTAATTGGAAGCCTATAGAGTTGTAAAGAATTTCTGAAGGAATTTCTGTCAGTGAAGGTGCTATATTAAATTAAGTGAGAGGAGACTGTTAACATTCAAAGAACTCTTCTGGGTCTCTGTTCTGCCATAGAATGGCAGAGCAAGCTCATGAAGCTTCACGGGACAAACAGAGGTGACTTTTGTGAGCAAATAATTATATCTCAAATGATGAGGGTCAAGATTGGAGAGCACGGGGGAAAAAAAACCCTTTGGAGAAAAGACAACTATTAGGGTAGCATTCACATGGAGCAGCACTGCACATTCATTAAGAGATCTCCATGGCCCAATCAAAACTCCTGATGGCATTCACCCTTTATTATCTCAGAATTACAATGGACCAGTGGCCACAGTATGCCCTTCCTCTTATGAACTAAAAAGTTGGGAATAATAGCCTAATCCTGCCTCCACTGTGTGCTGAGATCAGATGCCTTGCATTGGTATTTCATATGATTGTTTAGTTCATGAGAGCAAGAAGAACCCATCCACAGACCAGCATGCAGGTCTCACTTAAATCATGGCATTCTAGAGAGCTGGCCTAGGGCCAGAATTAAATGAGACTTTTCGGGGGGTTGGGGTGTGGATCTTGAGAGAAGATGTTTATAATTTTGAAGCAGCTTAAAAGTGAAGTAATTATGGTCAGAGGACAGGTTACAGTAAATTATATTACTAGAGTACTCATAATTGTCACTCCTCCTATGAGGGACAGAATCCATTTTATCTTGTTCTCTATCTGGGATAGTCATAAACTCAAGGTATAAATGGACATCAGAAAGCATGACACTAGCAGGAAGGGTAAAAGCTCTTTCTCATCAGTGCTTGTATAATTTGTGTTCCTGGGACATCTGCCACTGCTTCCAAGAAAATAACTCTAGAGTCACCTATTGAGAGGCATACAGCCCTGCCTAAGTCACACTTGCCCAAGAGTTGATCAAACACCAAAGTCATGGAAGATCAGCTGGGCTCCAAAATGGCCTGCCCAGTCACAGCAGGGGAGAACTCACCCAAAAGGTTTTAAAACTCCATGACTTTTGTTCTAGCTCTGTGTTCATCAAAAGAAGCCAATACACAGAACAAATATACTTGCACACAAACACCAAGATGTAATACACAAACAATGATATGAAAGTATTCTATATCTGCTAGCACACATCTGGAAACCTGTTTTAAATATTTTCTTTGCTAAAAGTTGAATCTTCAAGACAACTCAAACTTAATAAAGTAGTACAATTTCCTTGAAGAGTGTGTGTGTGTGTGTGTGTGTGTGTGTGTGTGTGTGTGCACATGTATTTAGGTGCCAACAAAGGCACAAAAAGGTGATCAGATGCCTGTGACCTGGAAATGCAACTGGTGGTTTTGAGCAACCAGATGTGGATGCTCGAATCTGAACTTAGATTCTCTGCAAGGTTTAAATGAACATCAGAAAGCATGACACTAACATGAAGTCTCTAACCATTGAGCAATCTCTTCCAGCCCCTGGATACTACTAGTTATAAGGTAAAATACTCCAATGCATGAATGCATGACAAGTACTGAAGACAGCATACAATGACCAGTACCTGTCAGTGGAGCAGAGGGTACCCTGAAGTCAGATTCTGATACCAATCCTGCCTTGATACTTTACCAATGGTTCGATTTGGAAAAGACAGAATCTCTGATCCTGTCTCCTAAGCTATTAAATAAATATACTAACAGTACCTACCCCATAAATGTGTAAAGGGAATTGATATTGAAAGTGTTTCCATGCTAACATATTTGAAGTGCTAAGCACATAGTACTTGTATGAGTGCAGTGTCTATATATAGATAGCAAGTGGCTAGGAAACCTTAGCTCCTCTACATAAATTGCTCATGGAAAAGACAGAGCCCAGCCACCTCTACAAATAAAAATCAACAACTGCAAAGGCTTTCCATCTGTTCAAAAGCTTTCAAAATCATTTGAAAACTTTCAGTGATTTGCAGAAAACTTCAACCACTTGCTGAAGTTTGTATGGCCTTGAATTTTTAGGTGCATATGACAATGTTCTGGATGCCATTTGGTCTTGGTTGATGACACTGTTTAGGGGACGCTATAGAACCTTTAGAAAAGAGGACCTCGCTCTAGGAAGTCAGTCAACAGCAGGCAGATTTGAGGAATTTTAGCCTCACGTAACTTTTTGATCACTCCTTCTGCTTCTCATCTGTGTGTGAGAAATGTTATCAGCCAGCTGCCTCCTCCAGCCACCCTTCATGGCCTTGCATGACATGCTGTTTTTCTGGAAGCATAAGCCAAGATGAACCCTCCCTTCTTTAAGTTATTTTGCTCCTGGTGATTTATCACAGCAACGAAAAGGTAACAAGTAGATGTGATGTCATGGTATTTTCTATTATGGATAAATTCTAACTAAAATGAATGCAAAAGGAACATTTTAATCATAACCCCCATGATCTCCTTGAAATGAAGTGCTTTATCAGATGTGGCATCATGGAAATACATGTGCAAATGTCTCCTGTATGCTGTGCTCTGTCTCTGAAAATCAACAGTAGGCATTTAAATACTATTCCTAAAATAGATGAACATATTAAATGTAATTTTAGGAGATGGGAGCTAACAACAGGATTTTTTAAAATGCAAACTAATTGATATTGTTCAACAAACAGTCTAGGCTTTTTTGTTTTTGTTTTTGTTTTTGTTTTTTAATTGTGTTCAAAAAGTAAAATTGGTGGGGTAAGAGGCAGAGCAGCTCACCTCAAATCATTTTCAAAGATTATAATCATTTATTAAAAATCCAGGTTCTCTACATTATGTAAAGACATGTTAAAACCACTTGGGAACAGCAGTCAGGAAAAGCCAAGGATGACAGCTCCTAAACTGTGGTCTTCCGAAGATATCCCCAGCATCACTATTGCATTTATTAAAGATGCTAATTCTCAGGTGATGGGAGACGACAATCTGCGTTTTCATCAGCCCTGTGGGTAAGCCAGTCCTGTGAATAAGTCAGAAACACAAAATGCCAAAGACAGAAAGCTCTGGCTAACAAAACCTTTGTGTTCTTTGGTGACTTTGATTACAGATTTCTCTAAGAATGGAATGCTTTTGCTACAAAAGAAATTGGCTGCTCTTGAGTTCCTGGAGAAATTCACTAAAGCAGTCAGTACAAAAGCAAAGATAAAGGCTCACTCTTATTTTCTGAAAGCAACAGAAGAAAACTGCTTCCTGGGGAATTGTTTCCTACCTGTAGGAAAGACTATTTAAATACCTTTTATTATAAGCCATATAAGAAATATATTTTTCTTGGCTAAGAAGCTAGTTGTTGACAACCTGAATATAAGAATGAGACCTATATGAGCATCTGTCAATTTCTCTTTTTATTAAATATTTTCTTTATTTACATTTCAAATGTTATTCCCTTTCCTGGTTTCCTCTCCAAAAACCCCCTATCGCCCCCCCTCCCGCCCCCACTCACCAACATACCTACTACAGGTTCCTGGTCCTGGCATTCCCCTTATACTGGGGCATAGAGCCTTCACAGGACCAAGGGCCTCTCCTCCCACTGATGACCAACTAGGCCATCTTCTGCTACATATGCAGCTAGAGACAGGAGTCCCACCATGTGTTTACTTTGGTTGGTGGTTTAGTCCCAGGGAGCCATTGTAAAATGTAAACATACATTTCAAAATATTTTGACATGATAAATACATCATCTGTTTACCAATGACATCAATTTTGTGAAAGATGGTCACTATATTTAATCTCCATTAAAACAATGAACTCAGGGTTAAATAAAAATTTGGCTGAGTCTTATTTCAATTACATAATAATTTACAAAATTGTGGTTCCACCTAAAGAACTTTTATATGGAATAAACATAATATATATGGAAACCTTGTATATGTGTGTAAAAATGGCTTTTCCAGTTTAATTTGTAGTTAGACATTTTTGAAACTTACCATATGGGTAGAGACGATGGAGAAAGACGATATTTAAAAGCTGCAGTCTGAACTACTGTGAAGTCACTGTTTGCACTGTGCCAACACGGTTTGTGAAGTGTGCCCTGCAGGCTCCTGTTTGTGGCAGTTTGTTTCCAGCTTGTGGCATCATCGTTGATGCTGTGGAGCCTTTAAGAGGTGACTCCTGGCATTAGGTGCTCATTAAGAGTGGATCTTTGAAGGCTACACCTGACCCATTTGGATCTGGCCCATTTGCTCTGCTTCCTGGCATACCTACACTTGATACAAAAAGCTCCATTCCAGGCTTTCATGAGTCTTGATCCACATCAGTGTGGGCTTTCGATGATGCAGCTGATTTTGAGTTACCTGGGCTCCTGTATGTAACCTCTCACCCGTGCTCCTAAGCATAATCTCCATCAACTCCTGGTGGTGTCCTAAGATGATCTGTTATTGGTTCAGAATATGGGATAAAAGGATGTTTGTTCGTATGTTCCTCAAATCAGTGTCACACAACAGGAGCACACAATAAAACTTACTATTGTATGGGGAAAAGCAAACAACTTATAAAACTAGAATTTCATCTGTTCATGGAAGGAGACATCACATGTAGAGGATGTGTGTTTAAAATGATCTGATAATTGCCACTTTTAAGACAGGCAATGAGAGCTATCTGGTTTAATAAATGTAATTTACATAACCAAGCAGTGTTGATATTTATAAGTTTGCTTGGAATTCCTTATTTTACTAGACTTTACAAATGGCATCATTACATCATTATCTTTCTTGCTTCCTCTTCTTTTTTTTTCTTTTTTTTTTTTTTTGTCTCCCACATGCCCCAAACATAAAATACCAATGAGTTTGAGTTTATGATGGTCAAGTGGAAGTCACTCACTCTTTGTCTGGCCAATAAAATAATGTCTTCACCTTCCTGGTGAACAATTTTATAAGTTAGATCCATATGATTAAGCCTTCTGGAGCCCCTATTAATTATTTATCTTTATTATCTGGCATTTCATAGTAAGAGAGAAAGAAGTCATCTATATATTGGGGTTCTTTTCCTCTTACAGACTGCAGAGGTGGCAATAAAGAACAAACGTAAAAAGCCTTATGCCTTAGCAGTTCATATTTTAAATAGGATATATTGTCATTTCTCTTGACAGGTAAAAGTGGTTCTGAATTGTGTTCATTCCATCACAGATGTCTTTTCTCCCAGGAATCTACGTGAAATTCTCTCAGTTCCTAACGTCTAAATTCTTCATTCCTAGAGCAGATCATCAGACATTACTGTATTAAACTCAAAGGCAGATGGCTTTTAAGTTACTTTTTAATTATGGTATATTAATTGCACAGAAAATAGAGTTTAATTTTGGAAATTCCATATATGTATATAACATACTTTGATCATATTTATTCCCCCTCTGAGTTCTTTTTATGGGCTCATTAGCCTCTAGCAAAGAAATCAAGGAGTTGGTGACTCTTCTCTTTGAGTATCTTGCAAGATCCTTTGACTGTTAATGAAGTTTTGACTTGCAGAATAGAGTTGGGGCCTTCTAATATCACAACATGTTTAATGGCATATAGAAGGAGAAGGATCAGTCTGTAACTTGTCACAAAAGCACATGAGTTTGATCCCTTCTGTGGAAGAGGAGCTGAGGTCATAAAACAAGACTTGGAGTAAAAAATATGAATTTTCTTCAGGGAGATGGGCATCCGTGGAGACTATGAGAAGTTTCAGGAACCCAGCGTACCTCTTACACTGAGCTTTTATAGGAGCAACTGCATATAAGACACTACACGGTCATTAAACCTATGTTTTCAAGGAATAGATTTTCCTTAAATAGATCACAAGGGAGAACAAAGACAAAAAAAAAGTACAGATAAATGCATGGGAACATAGGCCATTTATCTCCATAAAAGTATATTTCAGCCCTTTGTGCCAGCAAATCCTGGCGTACAGATCATTTCCGTTCACCTTTAGTGTACCAAGGGTCAGCTTGCTCTTAAATGCAAAACGTGTTTCTTTTTCTGACAGTGCTGTTGCGAATAGATCCCCGGCCCTGCCACTGAAAGGAAGGCATGGTGATGACATGCCAGTGTGCTAGTGCTGAGGAGAGAGAGACACGAGAATGCCTGGCATACAATGGCCAGCCAGACTCACCAATTTTGTGAGCTCCAAAGGGGAGACCAATCAAAGATCACACCCCCCCCCCATCAACCTCAGGCCTCCACATGTGCATATGTACATACCATATTGCACACACTAATTTGTACATAAAACAACATACACAAACCTTTGATGAACTTTTTTAAAGAATAGCTTACAGCAAACATTTAATAAACCTTTGGACCCCACATCAATTGGTCTTGGAAACCTGACTTGGCTAAAGCAAATGAAAAGAACTAGAGCAAGCCCACACGCAGAAAAGCTGGGCCATGTACTCTTTGAAGGAGATGCACCAGCTACACATGGGCTGAAAACCTCAGTGCTTTTGTTATGTTTCACTTAGGGAAAGGGAATTAGTACATCTCTGTGGTGGAACAGTCTCGAGATGTATGCTTTCTGTAAATTCTGTCAACATTGGCTCACAGGCCAGAGGAAACCTTTTCCAATTCTCTGAGCCTAGCAAAGGGAGGACTTTACCAATTGTCATGACTCTACTATACCAGGGCTGCCACTAGTATACATTCAGTCAGGATTTCATCCATTGCTTACACCACTCCAGACTTCCTCTATGCCACAAATGAACCTGATCTATATTTGACATTTTCTCTCCTGATTTATTTCTTCTTTTGTTTTTAATGGTAGAAAAACTCACTAGAATAATCTCCTGTAGCAGTAATGGATCATATTTTGCTTAAGAATATACATTACCACGAAGAATGGAACAATGGTGCAAACTCTACATGCTTAAATATTCTTATCTTACCCATCAAAATACCATATTAATGTATCTTCTTAAGCCTTTTCCACCAACCTGTAAGATAGATACTTACTTGCCAAATTGATGAATCCCAAGGAGATAACTGATTTTTCCAGTATTTCATAGATGGTAAATGACAGTTACAAAGTGAAATACAGGTTCACTTGACTTCTAACTATGAGGCTGTACTTATCTAAGCAATAAAGAGGATAGAACAGTGAGGGTGTGTGCTGGGAGGTAAGGAGGTAAGGGCTATCAGAGTACAGAGACTGTATGTGTCATGTTTTTGGTGACAGGGTTTTTGACAGTTCAATGTGTAGTTACCTTCTGAACCCATTTTGCTATTTGCTAAGCAAATATCTGTATTGTATCACCTGGTCTCCTACAGTCCAAAAATCTGAGCTGAACTTAATTGTGTCTGTGCCATGAACAGACAGAAAGGACAAGTAAGACATTTCAAGAGAGCAAAGGACAAGAAGGCTGCCAGTAGGACTGACATACAACAGTGCTCAGGTCACAGTACAGTCCAGACCAAAGGAGGAGAGGCAGTGCTGCCTGCATCCTGGAGTCATATCCAAGTCTTGAAAGTAGACTTGCAAAAGGGAAGTCAGAAAACATTCAGAGTGGAAGGGCTTCTTCTTCAAGAAATATATAAAACTGCGTTTTCCCCAAGAACACTCATTTCCTACATCTTCATAGTATCAACTCTTCTGGAAAAGCAAAACTGCAGATAATCTGTCAAAGATTGCTGCTACGGTGTTCTATAGGGATGTTAGATTATATGTCATATAACAAGTGAGGATAACTAGAATTTTCAAGTTTACTAATCAAGAGTGGTGCTTAATTCCTGAATGCATCCATGCATTAGCATCTTACTAATAAGTTATCACACACAGGAGGAACAAATTCTACTGAGCCTAGCCCAATATGAACTTCTAGGAAATGGCCTGAAGGGCTTTTTAAAAGCCATCAATATCAAAACACTATTTCATCAGTTGTTGCAGGATGACATTCTCGGGAGTGTTTTTCCCTGACAGTGTGAAATGAAAACTCCTAATTTAGGAGCAATGCTTTTAGTAGCCAGAGAACCCCGTTGCTAGAGTGATTTATTCAAACTGCCTGGGAAGATTTGAGAGATTAAAATCTTACCTTTGACTAATTTGTATTAGTTGGGGTTCTCTAGAGGAACAAAACTGATAGAATGAAATTGTATATGCATATTTATGTGTGTGTCCATATATTTATATATTTAGAGGGAGAGAAATAAAGAGAGAGAGGAGGAAGAATTTATTAGAGTGGCTTATAGGCAAATATGGTCCTACTCTAATGACTGTCTACTAAGGTAAAGTACATGGATCCAGTAGCTATTCAATCCAGGAGGCTGGATATCTCAGCTTGTATTCAATATACAGAAGAATCTTGAACAAAGAATCTTGGCTTAAATGCCAGTGATGGAATGGACTTGTCAACAAGAATGAGACAAAGAAATACCTTCTTTCATCAGCATCCTTTATTTAGGTTGCTAGCAGAAGTTGAGGCCCAGATTAAAGATCAATCTTACCATCTAAAAAGGTTTGGATTAAAAATTGGTCTTCCAGCCCAGCAGTGGTGGTGCATGCCTTTAATCCCAGCACTTGGGAGGCAGAGGCAGGTGGATTTCTGAGTTCCAGGCTGTCTGGTCTACAGAGTGAGTTCCAGGACACCCAGGGCTACACAGAGAAACCCTGTCTCAAAAAAACAAACAAACAAACAAACAACAAAACACACACACAAATTGGTCTTCCCACTTCAAATGGTTTTATTAAGGAAAAAGAAGATCCCATGGGTGTACTCAGCCACTTTGGTTTTAGTTAATTCCAATTGTAGACAAACTGACAACCAAGAATAGCTATCAGCCTGGAAAAATAATTATATGTGGGTAAAACATGCTATGAGAACACGGACAAATAAGGAAGTATAAGATCACTAAAAGCATATAAGATAAAAATGAATAGACATTTTCATTAATGATAGCTATGTACTATACTAAATACATTACACAAGAAATGCAGAAATAAGCCACGTCAACTGCTCTCAAGAGCAATTTGTAAGAGGGAAGACATATAGAGGTGTTATTTTAATAGTACTTTGTTGGAACACAGTCTAAGAATGGAGTCCTGTGAAAATTCGGAGTGTTTGTGAGAAACATCCAAAAAAATTGGAATCTTGTAACCTTAGTTACTTCCAAAATATGGAATTGTTCTTGAGAAATGTGTTTTGTGCTCCTCTTAAATGCACACATTAAGAGTTAGTTTACTTCAGCTGCTGCTACTCACGTGCATTTATAGGAAAATATGTTTGTCCTTGTGGTTGTGGGCAGCTTGAATCCTTAAGAACTTTACCCAGGTGACTCTTCTCTCGGAGTATAAATTGCCTGATCCTCTGAATAAAATTAGCTATTTCAAGAGACATTAGTCTGCATCATCTTTAGACCCTGCTCTACCAGGCTCATACTGCCAACTAGAGCAATAAACAGTACATAACTTTTCTAAAAATACAGGTGGATTTTTGGCATATCACTTAAGTTGTAAGAATCTTCTCCATACCATGCCCACTATTCTGATGTTTCTGCTTAAACTGTTTCAAAGATTCATGGTCAATCTGAGATGTTCAGACGTTTCAAAATCCAACTTTTGTCAAACTGATTTATGATTTTGAATCAGTTATGTCAATTTGATTTATGTTCCTCTCTGGGTCTGTGGTATGTGTACTTAACATGACCACATTGTTACTAAGAAAAGAGGAGTTACAGAGACAGGCATGGTATACTTCCCAATGGACCATGAACAGAAAATAGCAGGAAAGCTTAGAAGCTGTATTCTGCTCTCTGAGGCTCATGAACTCCACAAAATGTGCATCCTGTAGTACCAAGCACAGCCTGGGAGTTACAGTCAAGGTGATTGATTCCCCTTATTGAACTGTATGGAGTAGGTAGTGTGATTTGAGACATAGCCCAACAGTTAAGTGTGCTTGCTGCTTGCTCATTCAGAGGATGTAGGTTCAGTTCCCAGTACTCACATAGTGGCTCACAATCATCTGTAACTCCAGTTCCAGGGGAATCTGTCCCCTGTTCTACCCTGCAAAGACACCAGGCCCACATGTCTTATACATAGAGGCAAAACATCTCTCTGTGTGTATATGTGTAATTAATTTTTAAAAAATAAAGACTGACTAGATAAGGAAACCACGTAAAACATCATCATCAAAAAAAAAAAAGCACAATTCTAACTAGCTTGTCATGCACAAATTTTTCCATTTGTGCAGAGAGAGTACTCTTATCTCGGAAGATACACTGTGGCTGGAGTGACGATCCAGAAGCTAAGAGTGTTTGCTGCTAACGCAGAGGACTAGAGCTTGAGTCTCAACACCCACATCAGGCAACTCACAACTGCCCATCACTCTAGCTCCACAGGGATCCATGACTCTGCCTACCACAATGGCATTCTCAAACCCATACACATAAGCATAATTAAAGGTAAAAATAGATTTCTCTCAAAAAAAAAAGTAAAAGAAACTAAGCTGGCCCTAGCCCTCACTGACTGCAGCACTAGGCAGAGCAGGCCTTGCCCCTGCCTGAACAGCACAGAACTGTTCCTGGTGATGAAGGTGCAGATGAGCCAGCCCTGAGGGCATGAGGGCAGGAGAGCTGATCCTGACCCAGAGAGCTAACCCTAGTGATGCAGGCTCATGGGAGCTGGCAGGCTGACCAACTAGGCTACTACCCAAGCCCAGATCCAGGACTTTGTATAGTGAGGATTTTGGTTTCTGTAAAAACCCAGTTATATTTTATGAATATGATAGGCTGCTTCAGATTGTCCACAGCCTCTATGATTGCCTCCTGCTCTAGGATGGGTGTGATTTTTTGCCAGCTGCAGACAGTTTTATTCAGGGGAGTCAGGAGAGGGTAAATGGGAAAGTCCCTAGAGGGTCTATGGCAGCTGCTGCTCCCCCTGCTTCTACGCTGCCCCCACCACTGCTGCAGAATCCTGCTGCTGTGTTTCCCATGGCTGGAATGATGGATTGATGCAGTGCTGGGTTGCTAGTATTTCTGATAACAAGGATTGAACTTGCCCAAGGGAATTTGCAGCCCCTAATGGGCAGGAAGTAGTCTAAGGAGTTTCTGCTCCCTCTCACCTCTCATCTTCTTTCTCTGGTACCTAGTTTGGGGGGATTAGAAGAGATTAGAGTGGAATAAAGGTAAGGCATGTGGTAGATAAAAGAATCCAATAAAATATACAAAGAACAAACAACAAAAAATGGAAACCTACAGCTTTGAGTTGGCCCATCCCAATATCTACCCTGTCTGTGAACTGTTTGAATATATGAGTCAGTCCAACAGATCCAAAGCTGCAGGATCTCCATGACACAGAGCAACAACTGAATATCTGAGAGGAGTCTCCATGAGGATCCAGTATTGATAGTGTAGCAGACTCCAGAGGCCTCAAAACAGACCAATATCTCATTGCAATGAACATTTGCAATTAGAACTGTGTGGACAAAAGAGTATACTCTATGACACACTGTAACATGCACTGCAGTTCCCTGGACAAGATGGTTTGTTTGTTTGTTTGTTTGTTTGTTTGTCTGTTTATTCTACCTTATTTCATTTTATTTTGGGGGAGATCCGAAGGACAGAGGGTGGATACAAAGGGATTGGGAGGTGAGTGGAAATGAGGCACATGAGTTGTAATTCACAAAGAATCAATAACAAGTTTTAAAAAAATGAAATGAAACTGTAATCAAGTTTTGGAAAAGGAGAAACATAGGAAGCAAGTTCTGAATGATCAATATTCACCGAAAAAAGTTATTAGTCCACAGACTAAAATAATAAATACTTAATTTCCAAGCTTTTACATTTCTTTTTGTATTATTAAGCAGCATGGCCTTTAAGGAGCAAATTCACGACTTTAACATTACCAACTGTCATCTAAGATAAAGAGGGCTATTTTCCCTAGTTGTAATGGTCCATTTTCATGCATATTTTAAAAAAACATCTTATTGTTGCTAAATGCCATTTTAAATTATTTCTCTTCTTTTGTTAGGTCTTTAATGTATTTGGTTTCCATAACTCTAAAATGAAAAGAAAGGCACAGAACAGATGATAGACATCTCTATCAGTAGCTTCTTGTGTCATCATTATACAATAATGACTACCTTGCCATGCTGGGCTTTCCTGTTTTCTTTCCAAGGTATATGCAGAAAACATCATCTCCCTCCCTAAATGTTATTGTGAGGTTTCTGTAAATTGCCACTATTAAGATCTTCTAGGAAACCAACAAAAATTACTTTAAAGGATATAGTTACAAAAATTTTAACAAGAAAACTGTTTCCACTATCTACAAAGAACAATATACAACCATACTTCTACATCCAAGCAAGAGTCCTGCATCTGCAGACTTAACCAAGCATGTATTAAATTTCCAAGGCAAAAAAAAAAAAAAATCGTCCTCAATGGGTTATCAATTCTAGGAAAAATTGCCATCTAGGTAGAACCTGATGTACAAAATAAGACCATAAATTGCTTCGATTTCTTTAGCCATTAACTCCTCTAATCACATTCTTCCCTCTGGTTAGAAATGCTCAAATAATAAGGCATCCAGAGAGCTATGAAAGCTTGCTCTCTAGAGATCTTCAGTCAAGAAAATGGCCTTCTCTTACCCAAGTTTCTATGTACCCCTCTAAAGAGAGTACCCAGAGAACAACAAAGACCTAATCTTTCCTTTGAATCTTACAGAAATGAGATGCCCAATCATGAAAGATGGTTCTGTTGGTCTCAAGAGTTTCTGGCAACCTGCACTCTTGGTTTTAGCCTTCCATGCTCTAAAAGGATTCCTCTGAAGAACTCTATGCTTCCCTCATCATGTGCTCCTTCAGAAGCAAACTGTGTTGTATAAGGACCTTTAATTGAGGGTATCAAAGCTGTTGAAACTCACTCAACACCCAGGTGACTCATCTCTTACCTCTAGCACCTCATACACGCAAGCAAATTATGTCTTAGTAAAATGACAAAATATGACAGACTATGTATACTATTTTGGAAACAGTGCTTAAGTTCTGCCTACCCATGTCTCCCCTAGACGTGGCTTTGACACCTCACTATTCTCACCACTATGTTTTAGTAAAAATGTACACCATCCACTTCCCTGGGGTACCTAGGGAAGAAGTCAGCTAATAGCTCTGAAACATAATGTCATGTCATTGCAACTATTATATATAATTTCATGTTACACAAAGAAATGTAGTCATTTGTTGAGTTTGGTTTTAGGAAGGCCATTTTCTGTGACCTTTTCCAGGTCATTCAATGTGCTATGAGAGAGGATGATTAAGAATGTATTTCAGAGCAATCTTCCATCATCCTCCTGCAAGCCTGGTTAGGAAAAGCTGCTCCAAGGCGTACAAGACTCACGCTCTGCATGACGCTTCCCCTTGCCAGTAAAGCCTGACATTCCAATGCTTTGCTACAAACTAAAAATTATAATAGCACTGAAGTGATGGTAAGAAATTTTACCTGATGTACAGGACATGCTGTGAAATCAAATGAAAGGAAAGAAAAGAAAAGGAAATGATAGAGCTGCTGATGTATGAGTTGTAACAAATGCCCCTGTATGTGAGACACAAGGCAGCAGTAATGCTTGAGACAGTTTACAGAGAATCTCAGGAAGTTGTTAATACTAGTACTAATCCTAAATTACCATGCATTACAAAAATTCATCGTGGTCTTTAACCATAAATCCAAGCACACTGGTTGGCTCTGCCTTCTATTCCAATGGCCCACATCTTTCACAGCCAAAGATATTTAAATTACTCTGTCCCTAAAATTAAATTGGGCACCATCTTTAGTTACAAAGTGGCAGGTACTCGAGGGGAAAAGAACTATGGTATGGGTGTACTGCTTTGTCCAGCTAAATCACTAAAGTCATCACTACTAATAATCCGAGTCTTACATTAATCCATTTCTAGAAATCGGGGAAAGATGACAAGCATACCTAAGTCACTATTTCTCCCATATTAAGTAAAACTTCTTTGTAATACTGATAGAGGTCTAAACATAGGGTCTATTTTGTTCATAAAGATAGCAGATGCTGCTCAGATGTTAACAGTATTACAATAAGGATTTTACTGTGAAATATGCTGTAAGGTCCCGCATGGAGATGATCATAATTGGTTGTCATGACTGCATAATGACAAACACTCACAATCATTAGGAATGGTTTATTCCTCTACTACTTTGTTCAGGGACAGACTGAACCTGTATAAAACGCATATTTATTTTAAATGAAACCTATATAGAATATACTTACAAATATATCCCTATCTGATGTATTTATCCTTAGAAATAATAGACATGGATCTACAGAAGCAAGTTAGGGGCCAAACAGTTCTCATTTGGTATTTATATACCAAAGGTGCATTGATATACTAAGATACATGTAATTTTGTGCTCTAAATTGCTACCCAGGATTAATTTTAATTAGGGAGATATCTACAGATGATGAATGATACAGATCAAAGAATATAAAACATTCTTCTAAAATAAATGAATTTAATTTATCATGTATAAGTTTGACCTCAAATCATTTAGTTTCTTGAATATAAATACTGAAATTTTAGGATTTGGCTATGTTACAAAATATCACACTTCTATCATTTTCAAATGTATTAACATAATTTTTTTCCAAGATGATAATTGTGTCCATTATAAATTCAAATACTACAAAGAAGTTGCTCAAATTCATGTTGTCTTTAGTAAGAAAACATTTGAAAATTATAATCATAAAAGTATATTGATATAAACATATTCAAAATATGTCATTATATACTTAAGTTAGCAGAAAAAAATTCTCTCCAAGCTTCTGTGGATGAGGACAGAAGACACTGCCTGGCTTACCAGTGGCAGCTCAGTCAGCTTTGGAAGTGCTGTCAAACTGTCACCTGGGGCTGTGTTCTCATTAGCCCAGAAGATGGGGGAAGTACTGTCAAGAAGAGAAGTAGCAGTTGGCAGGCCTTTGAAGACCTAAATCCAAGCTCACTCACCTGGTCCTCTCCCAGGTCAGGCTCAAACACAGCAGCTGGTTTTTGCTTCATCGTAAATGATTCAAGAAGGGGCTAGCCTAAAAATGAAAGCCAGAGTCCCTTTAACTCTTTTCTTCTAAGTGACATTCCATAACCTTTCCCAGCTTCTGTCAATGAGCAGTCAGAAAGTCCAGTTCACCTTCCAGGCAGGAGATAACACAAGGGTTTGATTGCCAGGTGACCAGGATGGAGTGATTTCACATCCATGTATTAAGAGTGTTTTAGAAATACAATTTTATTTTGTGTTTATTCAGTCACTTGTTTATATTTCATATACAATTCAAATAGTCTGGGTCAATGTGAAATCTGGCTAATTTGTCTCCATGTGCTGAACTGAAACTCACAGGTTTCTATAAGCAAATAAGTGTATTTTTGCCTTATCTCTCTGTGATAGTTAATTTTGTTAATTTGACACAATCTAAAAATCACCTGAGAAGAGAGTCTCAATGAGGAACTATCACAATTGGGTTGGCCCATAGGCTCATCAATATCAAGTTGATTTGGTTATGTTAGTTGACGTGGAAAAAGCCAACCTATTGTGGACAGCATCATTCCTGCGTTTGTGTCTTGACTACAGAAAAGTAAGAATGTGAACCAAGTACCAACAAGCATGCATTTATTCTCTCTCTGCTCTCAGTTTTAAATGAAGAGTTGTTTCAAGTTCTAGAATGTACTGTAACCTGGAATTGTGTCCTTTCTCCCATATACTGCTTTTATGAGAGGTTTTTGTTTTGTTTTGTTTTGTTTTGTTTTTACCAAAGCAACAAGAAATGAAACTACAGTAACTACAGCATTTCAGGAGAGGATGACATATTTCAATTTCACAGACTTATAGCAATAGGAGAATTTGAATAAGGAAGAACCTGTGTTGAGTCTCACCCATTCTAGTATAGATGAGTTTATTAGGATCAAATGGGGATTTTGAGTTTATGTAAAAATGAATTAAAACATTGTGATCTATTAGGACAGAATGAATGGGACATGAAGCCAGGACCTAGGGGCATAGTAAAATGATTTTAACGTTTGCTCCCTCCTAAATTATTGCTGAAGTTTCATTGTCATTTTGGACACATTAGCTTCTTTAAAGAAGCTTTTAGTAACTGAATTCCAAATCTTATGAATGAGCTAATAACATTATTATGTGATGAATTCACCTCCTTTTGCTAACTATATTAGCTACTTATCTTGTTGCTATATTGAATTCTCCAACTAAAAGTACTTAAAGGAAACTGGGTCTTTTTTGTTCTAACCATTAGTAGGGAAATCAAGGAAACAGGCTTGGGGCAGCCGGTCACATTACTCCACCGTGGGGAAGCAGAGTGTGCCGAGTGCTCGCGCTCTGCCCACATTCTCTTTACTGTACAATTCTGCATAACCTGATAGCCATACCCCAAAGTGCATCTCCCAGCTGACTCTAGACCTCATTGAGTTGACAACGGAGGTTCACCATCTCAAGAGCTCTCGTTCTGCCTCAGCCCTTCTGATGCTGGAAGATGGCTGATGCCTGATGCTATCACCTTGATGCTGAACTCCCAGCCTCCAGCAGGACAGGTTTGTCCTGATCCCTCGTTCTGGGATAACCCTCATAGCAACACAAAAGATCCCAAACAGCATTCGTTGAAATGGCCAACATTAGAAAGTTAAGGTCTAGTATATTTTGAGGATAAATCTGAAAATTAGGGATTACAGAATAGAAAATCTCAGAGCCATTAACTTAATTATGAATTATTAATTCTAGATTTTTAAATTGTGTCAAATTAACAAAATCAACCCCTGCAGAGGGATAAGGCAGAGTATACACATATTTTTCTATAGAAACTTTCAGTTCAGCTCATGGACAGGCCAGATGTCAGATATTAAAATATGAATAACATTTTAAACTCACTATTACATCAAAATGACATCAATACCTGTGGGCATACACTAGTCTTAGATTCTAATTAGTTCTAACTAGTGAACTTCCAGCAATCTTTGTGTTTGGTTTTATCTCAGGTAAATACCTTATCTATTACAGAAAGCAAGAGAAAACAGAAAACCACTATAACATTCTTTACAGCACACTCATTCTTGCTTCTCTTTTCTGTATTGTGCTACAAATACAATAAAGCCTCTCTAGACAGAAGCCTTGAGCTGTGAGTAACGTGTGCCTGATTGACACTTACCAAAGGCAAATGAGTAAAATTCCACTTTATGCAGAGAAGAAAGGGGAGGAAAGTTTGTATTTTTAAAAATCAACTAGGCAAAAGAGAAATTTATAACTTTGTAGTAAAATATTTAATGGCAACTAGGAACAGCTTCAAAACACCCTTCATATACTATCTCAAAATATCTCCATATTTCATTTATTTTAGTGCTCTTCCCAGGAGGCATGCTTGAGTGAATATCATCAGTTTGGTGAGTGAAAGTTTGATAAAACCATTTCCTGTATCACGGAGATACATCTACAGTTTTGCTTTGGGCTTATAATTAAATGAACCACAAACTCTCATTTATTAAAATTCATTGCATAGTTTTCAACAAAAATATATTCAGGCTCAAGGGCAGCAAGGATCCATTATAAATGTTATTGAACTGAAATTTGTATTTTTACTCCAGAAAATAGTAGGTGTAAGTAAAATCTATATTTTCTTCACCCTGTTACAAGTCATGTCTAAGGGGACCAAGTTAATAACAAAGTTAATAGAAAATACTTTTACTAGTGTGTGGTGATAAAATATGAATAACATTTTTAAACATAGTTTTACATCAAAATGACTGCAATACCTGTTAGCATACACTAGCTTTAGATACTAATTATTGCAACTATCGTCCTTTCCAGTAGGCCTGCCTATTTGAATTGGTTCATTTACTCTACTTCATTATTGTTGATATTTCCTACTATGCATTGCCATCTCAATTCATCCCTCAATTGTTAGAACTTCTTGTACTTTGCCACCACCTCAGCTGCTGTCTATAAACATGACTAAAACCACTAGGGTCTGCTTGGAGACTGCCTCCCATCCAGCCTGTGAGTATGAGCTCCTGAGAGTAACTTTTTATAACTTCAATATTAAAAGATAAAGATAAAGGAAGTTAGCAAAATAATTCTTGATCATGCTGTGTTCTTTTTTGTTGTTGTTGTTTTGTTTTGTTTTTTCTTTTTTCGAGACAGGGTTTCTCTATATAGCCCTGGCTGTCCTGAAACTCGCTTTGTAGACCAGGCTGGCCTCGAACTCGGAAATCTGCCTGTCTCTGCCTCCCAAGTGCTGGGATTAAAGGCGTGTACCACCACCGCCCAGCTGATTATGCTGTGTTCTTAGATAGAATACACAAAGTAAAATTGCATGCTCTTCTCCCAGCCAATCCAGTTTTTATAATCAGACACAACTGTGGCCTGTACCAGTCTTCTTAGATGCTATTCTTCATTTATTCAGTTGGTTTTTTTCTCTACCTTTTGTGTATTTATATATCCACCCCTTTGTTCTCTCCAGATGTGGGAATACACTTTTACCCCCATTGAGACCTTTTATGTGTATTTCTTATTAACACAAAGAGACTTGTTATACTGATAATTAACCCACAGTACAAGAGTAAAACTATTTCCCAGAAAAGAATTTATTTAAGAGTTTTAATAAGGGATATATGCTATAAAGAGGAGCTAGGCACATGTCCCAGCAGTTTGTACTCCTGCAGAGGACCTGGGTTCAATTCCCAGAACCCACATAACAGCTTACAACCTCTATAACTCTACTATCAGGGGATCTGATGCCTCTCTGGACCTCCAAGAGCAACAGATACATTCATGGCACAGATACACATATGCAGGCAAACATGTACACAATATATATGCTATGGAAGAGACAGTAACATGATAAGAAAAAAAATCTCAGAGAGAGAAGAACTCCTCTGAGGAAGACCAGGATCCTTTTACATCAGGTAAAAGAAATTGTCTGGCTTCGCCTCCTAGATTTGCATAGGGTCATATTGCTGAGAATGGGAGATATAATCCTATGAGGGCAAAAACCCAAAGTAGCAATTTAGAGAATGCTCTTGCTTGGTACCAGAGACAAGAGAAGAGAGTTCTCATTCTCTTGCTTTATTACCTCTCACCCTTAATCTATAAGTGAAGATGTGATTGAAACTAAGAAGAAGCACCAGGGCATCTCCTGGTTGGGCAAACCGGATGAACTGGCTCATCTTTCCCCTAATATTGCATGCACGTTCTGCCACAAGTTATTTTAAAAGCCCCCAGGCTGCCATCTCTATGGCATCTTATTCCTGGGGACCCGTCCCCACAATATGGCAGCTCCATCCTCTCTTCCTCTCTCTAAAGCTTCCATTCACAAAGCTGTAGTCTCTTTTCCCTAAAACCCACCTTTTGCAAGCATTTGGAAGCTCTAGAAGCTTTGGCATCTGTTGAATTTTGCAGGACCCTTTTCTGAGAGCTAAGCTCACATGAACCAAGGGGTAAGGTTTCTTATAAGTTCAATGATATCTCATATTTCCTGTGCCAATAGCTGAGTAAATAGAAGTGGGCATTTTACTGTCATATCAGATGATATTCTGGGTAACACCATGTCTGTCCTGACCTTTGGGAGCCATTAGGAAATAATTAGGAATTAGCTTGTAGGAGGTATCACGGGTATTGGGTCAGACTTCCAGCAGTCATGGTCTGATTGTTAGAGAGTAAGTGATACTGCTTTTTGTTTTTGTCTTTTCATTTAGGAGGCTTTAATCTCCACAGAAGACAAAAAGCTATCCTTGTCTTTATACTTTATTCTTTTATAAAAGAATAAAGCTGTGTGTGTCGGTTGTACAACTCTCCTGCAATCTATCACTTCCACTTTGCTTCATTTTTAATTTTTACATACTACCCAGAAATAAAGATAATGTACATTTTATGAAATCTTTCTGGGATGTCTTTTTCTAGATGACTGATTTCTCAAGATGAGAATGCTAAGGGGTGGGTTTTGCTAGGTACCTAGCTAAATAGTGGAAGACTTGATGGTCGTTGAGAATCCTGCCTCATAATCTGTAGTCCGTAAAACCAGGAAATGAAACTGTATGACTGCTGGTGCCTCTGCCAAATGAACTGAAGGTTTAGATTAAAGGAGAAGATAGTTTTATTCAAGTCCAAGATCAGAACAATAGGTTAAAGACATCTCAAGAATAAATTAATTAAAAGGAAGGAAAGGATAAAGAAGGAAGAGAGGGAGAAAGGAAGGATGTAGAAAGAAAAGGGAAAAAAAGAGGAAGAAGAAAGAAAGGCAGTCATCATATGTCCCTGTCACCTTTTCAAAAGGGAAAGATCTCAGAGATTTTTTGTTTTGTTTTGTTTTGTTTTGTTTTGTTTTGTTTTGTTTTGCTTTTTTTTCGAGACAGGGTTTCTCTGTATAGCCCTGGCTGTCCTGGAACTCACTTTGTAAACCAGGCTGGCCTCAAACTCAGAAATCCACCAGCCTCTGCCTCCCAAGTGCTGGGATCAAAGGTGTGCGCCACCACCGCCCAGCAATCTCAGAGATTTTATAAGACTGTGAGTTGAAGACTCCCATGGTTATCAATAGTTCATTGGCCCTCGATATGTTCTTCCACCAGCAAGCTTTTAAGTAGGAATATGCTCTATCTTCTCCTGGAAAATAAAAAGCTTCAAAACTTGAGAGATGATTCAGCAGTTAAGAGTACTTTCTGTTCTTCCAGAGGACCTGGGACTTGATTTCCAGAACCTATGCCAGGCAGTTTACAAGCACTTGTAACTTTAGCTCTAGGGAATGCTTTCCTTTGACCTCTAGAGGTACCAAGACACAACCCACCCCATCTACCTATAGAGACACATAAAAATATCTCATTTCCTAGTTTTACAGAAATCTCTATCTAACTAGAGGTACAAAAAGATGCAATAAAGCTTTAAAAAAGAAAATCAGCTTTAGGTCTGTCTGTCTTAGTCATTGTTCTACTGGTATGAAGAGACTCTATAACCACGGCAACTCTTATAAAAGAAAGGATTTAACTGGGGCTGGCTTAGAATTTTTGAGGTTTAGTCCATTCTTGTCATTATTATCATTATTGTCAAGTGAAAGGCATGTCAGCATGAACACAAACACAATGCACTCCTCCTGCTGCCTACACACTAAGCCTGACTTGAGCTTTTGAAATCCCAGAGCCCACCTCCAGTCACACACTTCCCCCAATGACAATGCATTTACTCAGTAAGGTCACACCTCCTAGTCCTTCTCAAGTAGCACTGCTCCCTAATGGCCATGCTTTTAAATATATGAGCCTATGGGGGCCATTCCTATTCAAACCATCACAAGCCCCAACATCATTGCTCCTGTTAACAGACTAAATGCAAAGCTGACAGGGATATATAATGACTACCTTTCTTCAGACTTGAATAGCCTAAAAGGAGGAGAGCATGACAATTGCCTCTCCTTCAAATCAAAGATATTATGAGGAAGAGCAGCAACAGTCTAGACAAAGGGGAAGAAAATGGAACACTGGGCCTTTGTTGGTATCCTTCAAAGAAAAGTTATTTCCTCCTTGTAAAATCTGGCTATTTTTATGAATTCATTTTTATTCTATCATCTATCTTCTTTTTAAAGTTTTCTGTTACATGAATAATAGTCACAAGAATGTGACCTGAGTTGTGTCTGTGACCCTGAATAGAAACATGACATTCTGAACTTCTGAAATGCCCACAAGGTCACAAGATTACTCTCTAGATGGAGGCTTTAATAGCATTTTCCTCCTATGAATGATCAACCTAAATGGGCCTTGGCAGGAAAGTGCCTCTCAGGAAAGCTATGTGTTCCAGAGTCATCAGGAATAGTTTAAAACCTACCTTAAAATACATTTAACCATGGTGCTGGTCTCTCTAGTTGTAGTCTACTCCAACTCCTTGACAGGGATTTTCTCTGCAATGGTCCCTCTGGCTTGCACAGACTCTCATTCTAGAGGATGGTCCACATTACCTTGCATTCTACATTACATGATTTTACTGTGTGATAAACACAATGTCGAAAAAGTGATTAACACTACATTTATGAATTCAGTGGTTTTGAAGGCAGCAAGTTGGTAGGCACTTCACTTTCCTTGATAGCCCTTCCCTAGAAAAGCTCCTTTATTCCTGTCTTAACTACCAAGATGGACTTTGAAATCACACACCACAGAGTAAATCTGTATTTATATGTATACCTACATCACATAGAGTGACTACAAAGAGTTAAGAGGTTGCAGAAACTCAAGAATTTTCAGACGCCAGAAAAACAGGGAAACTGGGAGAAATCCAAAGATGTTTGTGAGAAGCATGATAACCAATCAACCAGAGCCTTTCGGAGAGGCAGCTGTTGTTGTAGGCTACGAGGTCAGAGTTGAGAGCAACTTTAGAAGGGAAAAGGCAAGACATGGTCTAGACAAAAGAATGGTGGAAAGATGGATAGTCGATCCATATAGGTGAATAGAGGATGACCAGATGGTAATCCAAGTAGGCTATGTTAACAGGAAAGACTGAGCTGAGACAATATTCCGTACACAGATTAGAGTTATTTGCCCTAGGTTCAATTAGATAGGTTCACCATCAGTGTTATGTGTCCACTCATTATGGGGTCCACATAAAATAGTTATAGCTTTTCCTTGGTCTTGAATGCCACTGGTAAGCTCTCAGTTCTGATTTTTCTGATACAGGTTTAAAACCTCCAAGTGCCCCTGCAATCCCAACTGACTTTGATAATTTATAAGGTGGCACCTTTTGTGACCTCAGAAGCAAATAATTTATCAATCTGTATAGTGTGAGTGATATCAAACAAAGTCATTCAATCTCTACTCAGATGCAGAGTCATGCTCCATATTTAAAATGGAATCAAATGCTGCTTATAAAATGGAGCCTCTCTGAACTAGTCACATTCTGAAGACATGCACAGGATGGAGTTACTGAGACAAGGGCACACCCAGATCTCAACACTGTGGTCCACTATAGTCTACTCTGAATTCTTTTGGCAGATCAGAAGACCAGAGAGCAGTGGAAAGGGCAGGATGAGATTCCAGTTACTACGTCTTCTGGAGCCAGTGGTTTCCTGAGTTTGCTTCCTATCCTCAAGAAGAAAAGAGATACATGGACAGAATGAGCAGAGAACATGAAGATTTATTAAGGAAAAGTGAGTCAGAACCCTCAAGCCCAGGAGTGATTCAAAGAAAAGCACACCACCTTGCTGTCCTACTCAGTGCCCTTTTATGATTCTGATGGTGGTAACTGGACAGACCCTGGGGGAAGCTTTACTGGTCATTCCATTAGTGCCTCATAATCTGAACCAGTAAGGGTTCCTATCTATCCTCTGCCGGTTTTCTGTTTACAACTAGAGAAGTGATAGTATATTACTTTTACAGAGGAGTGGTCATGTTTTCTGTGCCAAATAATTTTACTTGTTTTGCTGAGTGCCAGTGATTCACTTCCCTTTCCTGGGCTCAGGCAATGTATAGTTTATACATCATGGCTCCACCTCCCTCCTGCCTATGGAGAGACTACTCCTATCTCAACAGTATTCCTAATTCCTCTCTCCTGTGTAGATTCCCACAGGACACAACAAATATTTAATTGTGTTAATTTGCTCCAGTTAATTGAGTAAATGACTATTCTAAATACAAATTTGGTGTGTGTGTGTGTGTGTGTGTGTGTGTGTGTGTTGAATATATGCATGTCTATTTGTTATATGCATGTACATTTGTGAAGGTAGGTATATATATGCACACCTGCATGCATAGGTCAGGGATTCTGTGGTGTATCTGCCTTTATTGTTCTCCATCTTATATTTTGATATAAGTATTTCACTGAAGGTAGAGATCACCAATTTGGCATAATTAGACATCCTTTGAGCTCCAAGGACCTACTTTGTATGCCACCATACTCGGATGTCATCACACCCAGTGTGTTGAACTGGTTTTTGTAAATACCATCATTTATAATATATATATATATATATATATATACATAGATAGATAGATAGATAGATAGATAGTGATAGATATAGAGATATATAGATATACATCTCAAAATTCTAAAGGAATAACAGGTTATTCTAGAATTAATTTGAGTGATCATGGACTAGGAACAAGGATTCATGTTAACTCATATACATATTTCAATTTGGTAGCATAAAAATTTTGCAGTAACTATTCAAAAGAAAGCATAGACCAAGAGATCTTTTAAACATGTTGAGGAACATCAAGAGGGTAGGAGACAATAAAGCAGAAAAATATCTATTATAGGTCCCAAATTCTGTTCTGGATTGGTGGACACTAGTGGTCTGTTATCACTTGAAGATGTACCTCATCATTACAAGGACATGTGTGTGTGTGTGTGTGTGTGTGTGTGTGTGTGTGTGTGTGATAGCATGCACAGAGGTGAGCAATGGATGACTATTAAGGTGCCTAAAGTAGCCCAAGATACCTTGGCCCAAGATATGCACTGTTATCAGTCCACAACATTAAAAGCTTTCATTGGTCAATCATCTTTGCAGAAACCTTAACATAGGAACATCTATATTTTTTTTCCTTGAACTTCAGGTCACACCATCAACAACAACAAAATATTGACTAAGTGGCTTTATTTCTTCTATAACAATATGTTCCACCTGGTCATCTCAGGGATGAGTCAGGGTAGCTTTGTCATCTAGGCATAATATGGCTTCATTAGCCTAATAGAGCAGAGATGAATTTAGCAAATAGTAATGGCAATGAAATAAGAACAATATAGCTAAGGTCTATGGTCATGGCAGTGAGGCTACTACCAGTCCCTACTAGAGGGAAAAGGTAAGGCCATAGAACCCTCAAGTGGGATCCCAGCTACTCCTCTCTTCTGCCCCCTAGGCTATGGTGACTTTAAGAGATGCTCCAGTGATACACGAGGTGGAGGTGATACTAGACAGGAATTGCATGATGCTATTTTCACGAAGTTCTTCTAGTAATGAAGTGAGCTTTGTCAATGAGGCAACTGTTAGTGGTTCCCTCCACTCCTGTAAAGGAACCCCTCACCAGGTTTCTCTAAGAAAGTGCATTTGATCACCAAGTTGGGCTTCAGTATTTCATCAGTGCTCTATCTGGGATAAATAAATACTTGTTCACATTCCCCCTCCCCCCAGGAACAGTTATGCAGCACACCCATTATTGGTTTTCTCTATTCAAATGTACAGGCTGTTGATGGGGAAAATATATGATATATTAAGTACATAAAAAGAATAGTGCCCTGAGGCAACTATACTACCAACAAAAGATCTAACCCTGCCACAGCTGTCTCCATTTGTAAAACAAGAGACATGAAAGAGGCAAGCTCAGGGGTATTTTGTAGTTCTAGCATTCTCATCAATTAAGAGAGCACTGCCATGTTATTTAATATTTAAAATACTCCTCTTACATTTTTCTAGTTCCATTCAGATTCTATAAAAGGGTAGATAATTTTGGAAATAATCTTCCAGTTTATAAAGAGTAAATATCAGCACACTAATTCTACTGAGCTCTGCTTCATAACTCTGAGAGGATGGACCTACGCAGTGTGATGTAGTGTTTAACACATACAGCATGTGGGTATTATCACTTTCCTTCTTTATGGCCACTGGCGGGGAGAGGGGGAATCAGTGCTTATGTTTAAATGAATCACTGTATCTTATTTCAAAGTGTTAAAGTTTTGTACAAATAATGGTATCAAATACTAAGCCATTGTCAAAATATCTTAAGGATATAAAATTTATTATGGTCCCTGAAACAAATTAAAAAGACTTTCATATTTACTTGTGAGCCATTATTGAAAGAGCTAAGAAACAGCTGGGAAAATGCAGAAAATATACATATATTCATAAATATTCTGTCCATTTAGTTCTAATCTGCAAGCTGATCGACTCTTTTGTTGTCACATGACCAATGAGGACAAAAACCACGCAATCTGTGAAAGTGGCATCTCTGCACAGCCCTGGCACTGAGATATCTATCCCTAGCTGGTATTAGCAGACAGATGTTTATGAATCTCCTTACAGCGTAAAATCTGATGATACCACATATTACAGCAAGCAAGAACATCTATGTAGTTGGCTAGAATATCTGCTCATCCCTGCACAAGCTAGGAGACACCATCCGCTCTTCCTTCCTTAACTTTGCTGTCCTAGAAAGGACTCCTCACTGACTCAGAGAAAACTAACAAGGGCATCACTCCTCTGTGATTCTGGCAACCCACCCAAAAGTGCCAGCCCAGGGGCCCAGTTTTAGATTTTGTACATGCACAATCCTAGCTCCTAGCTGACTACTTGCCTAAGTTCTATAAACCCCCCTTTCTTTGGCCCAGATATGGGACTCCACTGATCTTCTCCTGTGAGAGCTGCCATTGAAAAAACCTCTTATCTACTTTTAATCTGGTCTAATTTGTCCTATATTTGCATCTTCAAGCAAGAAAAAAAGGTCTACCAATATTCTATCAACTCCAAATCCATTCTTCTCTGAGGTATGATTTGTATGTTGTCTGTAATGGGCCCATGTGGGTCTGTGGTCTGCCTCGATGCTGGGGTATCTGAATGCAGCTTGGGCAGACAAAATTGATGGGTACTCGGCTACATTTTATCTTCTCTGCCATCAGTGTATGAGAGTTGGGGAACACAGCCTAAGATGGGGGCCCCAGCCTGGGTGAGAAACAGCGCAGGTTTCAGCCAAGGAGGCAGGGGTACCCAAACTCCCAGGCGTCCGGTTAAGCTGTGGAGATGGAATGAGGGGGCCTTGTAGGCAGGTGATGAGGCTGGAGGCCTGATGGAGGACTCTGGCATAGCTCAGGTGGTGAGTGTCCAAGTCTGGAGGACTGGAGGGCAAAGGAACCTTCTGTGGGAGAGTTAGGCAGCATGGCCTTGTGTGACAAAGGCTTACCCTGACAGCGGTTCTTGATGAGAGAGACAGTCTTTCGTTGTGCAAGCCGTCTATTCATTGTTCATCATGGAAAATGGGTGCATACAACTTACTCTGGGTGGACCCGAGATTAAATACCTTTTGCAGGATGGAATGTCCAGAAGGAGAATTGTATTGGCTAACCCCTCGGCCGGCCCATCTAGATACCTCATTAGCATGGAGAACTCCATGCTCTGCACTACGTGCCTAGGGATCACGATCTTCCAGTGGGGTGTTGTGGTCACGTGCTCCAGGACAGGAACCGGAGTGAGAGTGAGTGAAACACCCTACCATTTTCAGATATGAAAATTTACTGTGGTTTCTGAAGCCCCTCAACCTTCCCAACTTTTGTCTGGTGACCTGGTTCCACTTGTCCCACAGGCCCAGGCCCAAAGTCTGTTGTAAAACAAGACTTTTCCTGGGGAGATGCAACATACATCTCTATTCACCCAGGTAGTGAGCCCCACGACAGACCAAAACACAGATACCTCCAAATTCCAATTTGGTGAACCAATGAGTTTTATCGACATTACTCAGAGGAATATGGGTGAAAGGTTACTTACAGGAACAGAAATAACTGAGAGTACCACTGCATCACTAAAACCACCCCACCATGGGCGGCAGCTCACAAAAAGGAAAAAACAAAATCAAACTGGAATCCTGGAGCACACTGCTTCTTGGCTCCTCTGAAAGCCTTGTTTACTGATTGGTTCACCTTACAGTGAACCTCAACTGTCTTTATTGCTTACTGGGGGCGGGGCTGTTGGAGGGGAGAGTACTGAGTTACAAAGTAAATCTTGTCAGTTTTAGGAACATCCTGAAGCTATTTTGGGTTTAAAAGGCTGATCCCCCCCTCGTCGCCCCACCCCCACCCCACCCTGCACCAGAACCAAATGTTTCAGCCTTGGAGGACACTGCTACACAACATTCAATAAGTCCACAGAAATTTTGTCTTTTTGATTCTTTTCACTCCAAAGGAACGTTTCCAGTGGTGCCTTTATTCCTGCGTATGATTCTCACTTTCCAAGTTTTCAAGACCAGAGCCAAACCCTACTGTTTCTACAAGGCAGCATCTTACCCTTCTCCTGAATCAATTCTTCAGTATTAAGGCAGTACTGAATGCAATAGGTTCACATCTTGAATGCAAAGCCAGAGTAAGACCAGTCAAGACAGAAGGGTGAAAAATGACCTGTTACTTCCATCAGCAAGCAGTGCACTGGAGCCATTTCTAAAGCACTTGTTCTGTATACAAAGGAAGTCTGGGACTTCACCTTGGAGGCCTATACATATTCCTGTTGGGGTCACTCATCCCTAAGCAAGGTCAACTAGGGAGTGCATTCCTGACCACACCCGGTTGAAGGTCACAATACATTGTAAATAGACAGATACATTGTTGGGTGGTGTGCTTAGTCTGAAGTCACATAGCTCATACACAAAAGATTAAAGTCATGGATAGAAATGCCTCTAAGCATGTTTAGCTTGCACTGTGAAGCTTTAGCAGGAAGTAAAGGAAAGGCTACATTGAAGGTGCATTAACACAGGACTCTGCCTCTGAAGGCGTCTGCCTTGCTAAGTTGCCTACGAATAGGGCTGACATTCTGTGTCCACATGTGATCCTGTCCCTGTATTGTAAGTGCACAGGGACTAGAGTCAGCTTTCTTTTACTTTTCACGGTATCGTTTGCTCTTTATACTGTTTTCCATCACTCTATGATCATTGGCTGCTCCTTGAGCAGTAGACTAGAGCCTGATTGATGTTTATATTTTGTCTTACACTGCTAACCCTTTCTTCCTATTACATTAATTAGTTCATTTCTAATATCTAAATAAACTTAAGTGACTAAACTTTCTACTAATATACTCTAGGAGATAGAATCTGGCATATTTTAACTATTTTATTTCCTCCCCTCCCCTTTTTAAAAATCACAATTTTAATTCTTTGAAAATTTTGTGTATTTCTTCAAGCACACCCATTCTCTAACCTTCCCCAGGTGTTTCCTCAGAGATTGGTCTAAAATGTAGATTCTAAATGAATAGCAATCACAGGCACCATAGCCCTTGGATTTCTATTAGCCTCAGCCTGAGTGTGCCCGAGCAAGTGATCCAAGAAAAGAACTAAAATGGAGATAAGAAGAAAAGGACAGAAAGAATATCCCTCTAGAGCAGTGGTTCTCAACCCTTGCTCCCCTTTAATATGGTTCCTCGTGTTGTGGAGATTCCCCACCATAAAATATTCCATTGCTTCTTCATAACTCTAATTTTACTTATCTATAAAACATAAATAATATGCTGTGAATCCAAATGTAAATATCTGATATGCAGTATATCTGATATGTGACCTCTATGAAAGGGTCATTGGACACCCCACACACACAAGGGGTCACAACCCACAGGTCGAGAACTACTGTTCTAGAGTTTTCAAAATTTCCTGAGGTTTAATCTATCCAGTGTCTCTGCTTCTCTGAATAACTCCCCCCCTAACTTTTTTTTTCCTACAGAAACCAGCTCAAATGCACTGAATTAACACTTCTGGGAACAGTTGCACACATTTTTACAATACCAAGATTTCTTCTCATTTGTTTGTGTCACCTCTTTTCTATTAGTTCCTACAATAACCAATAACGGCAATATAATATAACAACAGGAAGTAAGTTAGTGTTAGTATTCCTCAAAAGGCTTCCATGCAAACCTTGTACTGTTCAAGTAAGGGTACCCTCCTCCTCCTCTGTGCTGCGTCTAGAAGAGAGGCTATAACTCAGGCACAGAGGTAGGGCTACCTACATCTCCCTGGTGTCTGCTTTGCCACTTCCTGGTTTGCATGCGTGTGAAAGTCCAGACTTCTGACTTTAGTTCAGGACTCCTTATAAGGCATGTCTGTGAAATCAACTGAGTTACCCTAAAGAAGACCTAACACCAAAGGACAAGCTGTGGCTGCTTTAGAAGGCAGGGACAATGACTATCAAAGGCACTAAGGGTAAGATATTTGCCTCTATTCCTTGGGTCTTTCTTAACTTATTGTGGTTTTATTTGCTATTTGATGAGATTGTAAGAACAAAGGAGCTAAGAATCTTAAAATTATAAACAACAGTTTTTACCTGTTTATTTCTTGATTATTGAATTCAAACAGACTAAAATTACATATTCGTGCTATGCAACTTACACATGACAAATATTTCAGTATTATTGGAACAGTGAAAATATTACACAAAAATACTGAAATATTTCATTTTGTTTTCCAGTAAATACATATGCTACCAGCGCTCTGCCAGTGAGTTATTGCTGAGTGAGTAAGCACTAAGGGAAAGTCAACTGTGTCACTGTCACAGGCTCACAGAGCAGGGGTGATTGTCCTCATTTGGTCAACATTTTGTTTACCTACTTATCCTCTACAAACCCATGAACAATCATAATCCAAACATTGTCTAATGACACCCATTGTTCTAGACACTGTATCTTGTCCTAGTTAGCTTCCTATTACTGTGAAAAAAACACTGGTCAAATCAATTTGGGTAAGGAAAGGATTTATTTGGCTTATATTTGCATGTCACAATATACCATTGAGGAAAGTCAGGTCAAAAACTCAAGCAGAGACCTAACGACAAAATCCCAAAAAAGCAGAGATTGTGGAGGGATGCTGCTTATTTCAGCCTTGCTCCCTTTGTTCTTCCTCTGCCTGCTTTCTTGTAGGCCTACCTGCCAAGCGAGGCCCGGCCCTCCCATATTAATCACCTGTCAAGTACCCCCATAAACATGTTGCCAGGCTGTTCTAATGAAGGCAATTCACAAATTGAGGCTTCCTCTTCCCAGGTGTGTCAAGAAGACAATCAAGGCTAACCATCACACGCTATAAAAAAAAAAAAAGATTAACAATGATTCTTGCTCATGGACTCGGATTTCCTTCTTGGTTTATTTATTATTTCTAATATCATTCATGAAGGAGCATTGAAGGCAGTTTAAATTCTTCTACTTCCCCTACAGCAGGCACTAGTACAAAGATATGCTGACTCTCCCACTCCCCTGTCACAATAAATCCAAAGATGTTAGCTTTTTAAACATCTCAGAGAGCATTGTGTTAGAATGTTAGTTAGGGTTTATCTGAGAGTGCTGGAGATAATTAGTAGAGTGAATGAGCTACTTTAGGAATCTGGTGGTTTCATAAATGTAATAATTAATTCAAAATCGATGAAGGGGTTCTTACTTTGAATCCCAAAATCAAGTATACTAACGCTTCTTCTAGAAGAAACAATACATTGCACCAGAAACAATACATTGTGCTTGGTTCTGGCTCAGTTTTCCAGTCATCTAACACACACACACACACACACACACACACACACACACACACACACACACACACACACACAGGGTTGTGGGGGAGGTGGAAAGAGGAAAAGAAGCCCTTCATCTTTTGAGTGGATTCCAGCAGAAATCAAACAAGCAAACCTCTTGTTTAATGATTAAACTGACTAACAATATATGCAATAAACACTTCCCCCACAAACAAGGTGTTCTATTAATTCCTATTTAAAAGTCCCAAACACATCAATCAAAACAAAGGCATATTGTATAGTGAATGTAAGTTCCTGGAAAGAAGCCCAACTTCAAACCACAACCTTCTGCAAAGCTGATTAAGACAAATTAGAACTTCAAACACTGTAGAGCGTTTGGAACTGGACAGGTCCAGAGCCTAATCACAATTCATCTTGGGTTCGTTGCGCCATCTAATAATCATTATTTGCCCACCTCTGTGTCAACCTAACATTCTGAGAATTAACAGACAAAACTTTTGGGACTTTAACTACCTTACTAAAACCACAGGTTTTAACAATCAAAAGGCTGAGTCATCAGAGAGCATCCATGGTTGATAGCTGGTTTTTGTTTTTGTTGTTGTGTTGTTTTGTTTTTGACTTCACTGTGCCATCTACTTAATGTTCCCACCAATGTGTTTGAAAAGTACCTTGAATGATGATGACTGACATTGTTCTGTTAGCGTGAAAACTTCACAAAACTGCGCCTACATTGGATTGTGGGATTTAGGGTAACCTAATCTGTGTTCCTTGGTCATGGTCACGCAGATTTGACTCTAGGATAGACTATCTCTCATCTCCTTTGACATGAGGGTCGTGTGTGGTTTGGGGAACACAATAGTCATCAATAGACTGATCTCCATACTAGATTTGTCACAGAATTCTTTTAATATGTAATTTCAGAAAAACCCTGGCATATCTAATGAGCCTGCCTATGCAGCCAATTCTGTTGTGTAATATATTCTATTCTCTTGTGTAAAAATATTCTATTCTATTGCATAAATGTGCTAATTAAAAGAAATGCAAAAAGCAAGAAGTGATTGTTATTGATGATGCAAGCACAAAGGGGTCACATCATGTTGCTCTCTTCTCTTCCTCATTATTTCTGACTCCACTCCTCTCTTCAAATACAAAGAGCTGTGTCCAAGCTAAGACGTTTCTCAAAGCTTTTACTATTTAAAATAAGATGTTTTAAAGAAATGAATGTAAGATTTGATCTTATGCACTATTCAAATCAAAGGAAGAGTAATCAAAACAACTTACTTCTATACAAGTCTTTAATTTTTCTCATTGGCCAACAATATCTACAAAGATACCTTATTGGCAATATATGTATAGAGGTAGACAAACTAAATATTGTGTCCCCTTAGAATCTGTCCAACCAAATTACAGAGAACTTCTCTGCAACTTCACAGAATTTAAATTACAATATGGACAGCCCCCAAGATAGATTATATAAATATATTCAGCTAATTTGACAAAATATATGTTTCTATTTCAGTTAATTTAAGCAAACAAAACAATTAGTTTATGTATTCTTAATGTGCATCAAATACTGTGATGTGGCTGGGACAGTTAAGAAGAATAAATCATACTCTTGCTCCTATGAAAATATGCTTATACAGAGCTACACACATTCTTGTGTATAAGAATTATAAATGAACTGTCTTGACATCAACAAAGTAGTGCTCAATTCTGAATGCTGTTTTATAAAATCTTATGGAAAAATACTTGTGCTTGTACTTGAAGGTGATTTAAAAGATGAGAAAGACTTCATTACATAGTAAAAGAATGTTAGGAAGGAATTTGAAATGAAAGAAGAGGAATGTGAAGTTGCAAAAGAGACCCCAGAGTAGCGCACAAGTTTAAAAGGTACTCCGGGGAGAGAGGAAACCATTAAATCTAAGAAGAAATGTCTGGAGAATTGCAGTGTGGGGTGCTCTCTGTATGAATCTTATTAAAAACAACTTTGATTTTACTATAAATACTAGAAATCACAATACCCACAAAAATAAACATATCTACTGTGCAGACCCTTACATCATCAAGGTCTGCCTAATTAAATGGCAAACTTTGTTATGAAGAAAAGCACTTGACCAGTTAGTGTGCCGTGTCTAAATGCATGCTAGTTGGAGATTCAGCATGCATCACATATCTCTTACTGCCCTTGTTCTAGCTATGCATTCTATTACACTGGAGCTAAACACTTCAATGAGCGGCATAAATTTTCTTGAGGCACTAACTAGGAGCAGCAAGTTGGTATTAATCTCACTCTAAACTGTCATTTTCATAATTTCCCATTAGCAAAGTATGCTTTGCAAATAGTAAAAGTTTGGAGGAAGTAAAAGTAAAATGAGACTAGGAAAGTGAAAAGCCATGAGGGATTGTGGGTAAACACCACTGGTGTTCTACCAGTTTCTGGATTTTCAGCACCCACTTGTATGTGTGGCACACGTTAAGGTACTTATTTGAGAGGAGTGAGCCGACTCTAACTACTAATTTGCCTTCTCATAGAATGAAGTAACTTCCCACTGTTCACAGGTGAGAACAATGATATATAATACATGTATCGTTAGTGATCTAAACAGGTCTCCCCCTTTTCCATTTAATCACAATAATATTTGCTTAGTTGGTAATATAAAAAGATGGATTTAGAAAATTAAATGAGAATAGTCAATAAGATCTGTTAGAGAACACTTGTGTGCTCACTCTATGGTAAGCACTGTATTAAGTGTTCATATTTTACTTTCTAACCACCTAGGGGACAGCAGGAGTATCATAAATTAGCAACTGAAGAAACTTACCTAAAAACATCATGTGATTTGCTTTGTGAAAAAATAGAAAAGGTATATGTGTGTAATATAAAGAAGACCTGAATAGAACTAGAACTAGGACCAAAGGTGGAGATTAGAAAGTCAAGGCTGCCAAAGCAAAAAAGGAAAAGGAGAGGGAAAAGGAGAGGGAAAAGGAAAAGGAAAAGGAAAAGGGAAAGGGAAAGGAAGGGAAGGGGGAAAGGGGAAGGGAAGGGGGAAGGGAAGGGGAAGGGGAGGGGAGGGGAGGGGAAAGGGAGGGGGGAAGGGAGGAGGAGGGAAAGGAAAAGGAAAAGGAAAGGGAAAGGAAAGACCTCATCAAAAACAGAATTGGGGGCCCTGTGATCCATCCAATAGCTGACTGTGAGCATCCACTTCTGTGTTTGCTAGGTCCTGGCATAGCCTCACAAGAGACAGCTATGGAGCTCATGTCTCTAGCTGCATATTTATCAGAAGATGGCCTAGTTGGCCATCAGTGAAAAGAGCGGCCCATTGGTCTGGCAAACTTTATATGCCTCAGTACAGGGGAACGCCAGGGCCAAGAAGTGGGAGTGGGTGGGTAGGGGAGTGGGGGGAGGGTATGGGGGACTTTTGGGATAGCATTGGAAATGTAAATGAAGAAAATACCTAATTAAAAAAGAAAGAAAGAAAAAAACCAGACAATTGGCAAAGCAGCACAGGAAAACATCCCGTCATTTAACTGTCTCAAGGACACAAGTTAAAAATACAACAAAATGCTAATTTACACCTATCAAAATGCCTTTCTTTTTAACTTTAAATGAATGGTGGTCCCAAGTGTTAGCAAGCCTCAGAAGGAACGTGGACTCAACATGTAAGAGATAATGTCATTGTATGAGAACTTTGGAAAAAGCTGTGCAGTTTATAAACACTTGAACACATATTCTCCATATTACCTGACCAGTTTAGTATAGATTTAGTATTTATTTACCCAAGAGAAAAACGTACAAACCCACAAAGACCTGTACAGGCATGTCAATCATGGGTTGACTTTAATAGACTAAACTGTATCCAACAGTTTAAATTATTAAACTGGCAAGACAACAGGTAAGACAAAGTGGCGTTTATCTGTATAATGTTACACAGCACTAAAAAGAAACTATCATATTAGTAATACCCCAGCATGCACAGACTTTATCATGAATGAAATATACTCAGCTTTGTGCCTAGTGTTATCTACAGAGTATGGGGAGTCTAGAAAATACAGACTAACCTATGGTGTGAGGTAAATCTGATCCGTGGGCATCAGGGATAACACCGGGCAGGAAAAGTCAGATTAGGAAGTGCAAAAGGACACAGAAGTGGGTGACAAATGTCATTATCTGGGCTTAGCTGGTGCTCCGCAGATGTCCAACTGACACTGTGGTAAATATCTGAAATTCTATATGTAGCAATTATTCATAGATAAATCTGTTAAAAATATTTACGCTTTCCTTTATAAAGTATCTTTTGCTATCACCTTAGTGAGAATCATCACCCACATTTTTGCAACAGTTATCTCTAGGTAGGGAAAGGATTGGAGGTTTGGTTTGGTTTGCTTTTGTTTCCATAACTTCATATGCATTTTCTTAACACCCCAAAACAATTTTAAACATTGACTTAAGGTTAATAGTTCTTCGCCGAGGAGAGTGTTAACACATGCCTGTAATCTCAGCTCTCAGGAGCTGGGAGGCAGAAGGATGCAGAACTCAAGGCCAGCCTTAGCTACAGAAAATGACACATTGCTATAACTTCTTCAGAATTTAAGGTCGTTTTAAAAACAAAAATGCATCTATCTCTTCATCAACAAAAAGAACAGGAAAGTAAAACCAGCCAGTATGTAAATTAAATACAGCCAGTATGCATATTCTTTCTACTATTCTAAAATATGACTTCTAAACAAGGAAGGTAAGTTCTGTATTCAAAAAGACACTGAGCTTTAAAACAGACTACTAAAGTGAAGAGTTTGCCCACTGTGTTGGCCATTGTCTTCCTACTTAATGTTTGTTAAAATAACCAGGAGTCATTTGTTATGCTGGCTTTCCATAGGACAATTTATTGTGCCTGCCTTTCAATGTCCTTAGGTTCTTAGAAAAATTTAGTGAAGAGACACTAGGGGCAGTCCTCTGAATCGGTGCGCTTACTCTTACGCTTACAGCCAATTCAGGCAATTCAGGCAAACTAATCGACTATACACTATCTAGACCAGAATCTTGTGTTAGTAATTCAGCCTATGTTTTGATGAATGGTATCCATCTGTGTTCCCTTTCCTGCGGGCCTAGTGCCACATCCGTGCCTACCGCAACAAATGACCGTTACATAACGTCAGTGGCCAAGATCTCTTAGAACTCTGCATTGTGGAAGAGAAGGGCCGTGTGACGCAGAGCTCATCGCTAAGGCTGAGTTCTCATTTAGACCCGACGCTCAGCAGCAGACCTTGTGCTGAGCTTGCCTGACCTCAGTTTCCCCTCCTTTCAAACAGGAGTCATGCTGTCCTGCTTTTGGTTCTTCTCCAAGCACATCAGCTCTGCACTGATGTCCCTGCCCCGTGTGTTACACAGATTCACTGCCCCACAGTGCTTGGCCTCCAGGTATCCTTTAGGTCCCCTACTGGCCTCCCCTCGACGCCTCCTGGCCTCGGTGGCTTCCTCTCAGGACTCCACTAGACCTTCCAGGGTCCGCCAGAACTTTCACCCGGACTCGGAGGCTGCTATCAACCGCCAAATCAACCTGGAGCTTTACGCATCCTACGTGTACCTGTCCATGGCTTACTACTTCTCCAGGGATGATGTGGCCTTGTATAACTTCTCCAAGTATTTCCTTCGCCAGTCCCTGGAAGAGAGGGAACATGCAGAGAAGCTAATGAAACTGCAGAACCAGCGAGGAGGCCGGATCTGCCTCCAGGACATCAAGAAGCCAGATAAAGATGACTGGGAATGCGGACTGCGGGCCATGGAATGTGCCCTGCTCCTGGAAAAGAATGTAAACCAGTCGCTGCTGGACTTACATACTCTGGCCTCAGAAAAAGGAGATCCTCATTTGTGTGACTTTCTGGAAACTCACTACCTGCATGAGCAAGTGAAGTCTATCAAAGAATTAGGTGACCACGTGCACAACTTAGTCACCATGGGGGCTCCAGCCGCGGGCTTAGCGGAATATCTTTTCGACAAGCACACGCTTGGAAGCGAGAGCAAGCACTAAGACAAGAGGCTGCCTATCTGATACCCCAGTGGGTCCCAAGACCTGGATGGAGTTAACGATCTCCTGTTTCTTGCCCTTAAAACTTGACACCGTCTTTCCATTCTCCTCCTTCTTTGAACTGTTTTGCTAGTGTTTTGTAGAGAAAATATGCTAAGCCCTGTGCTCACTACGGCTTTCTACCAACACCAAAATACCAATTATTTCCCCAGCCTGAAAGATAGCCCAGAATACTATGGTATGACAGGGATGGGAGACAAAACACTTAAATTAGATACAAGAGTATGTTCTTTGAATATTATTAAGTGCTGTTCCTATCCATAAACCTGAACTGAAATTCCATGACTTCCAATTCAACCATCTGTACTGCCTTAAAAATCATATACAAAATGGTCGGTGAGAGAAATATATAATGTATAAATAATTGTAAGACAGAGAAGATATAGAGTACTTCAAAAATCACACATGCAAAATTTTGACAATTATTCTATTTTCCCAGTGTGTTCCAAGAAATGGCAGTGTATGGAGACAACCTAGGTATTGTTTTAAAGGATTCATGTCAAACTTGGTAAGAGCCACATCGGGTATCAGTGGTGGTGTTGAGCAGCTCAGTAGGCTCACATTTTAAGGGCTCAGAGAAGACTCTTAATTAAAACCACAGGAAAAAATATCAGAAATGCCTTATTCCTCTTTTGGTATTTTCTACTGATATACTATATATACTCTCTCAAGATAGGGAGAAATGGGATTGGTTTGTTATGCTTTCTGCCTTGAAAGTAATTAGCTACAGTGTAACAAAACAGATTGGTTTGGTTTCAGATTCTATACCACAATCTCTAACCACAGGGTTATATAGCCTCTCTTTCACTATAACCCAGAGAGAAAATCTTTCATAAGATACATTTTTAAATTAATTAATTTATTTTTACACTCCATATTTTATCCCCCCATCCACCCTCTTACTGCTCCACATCCTCCCCACCCCCACCCCCTGTCTCCATGCGGATGTTCCCACCCCCACACCACCTGACCTCTAAGCTCCCTGAGACCTCCAGTCTCTTGAGGGTTAGGTGCATCATCTCTGAATGAACACAGACTCGGCAGTCTTCTGCTGTATGTGTGTTGTGGGGCCTCATATCAGCTGGTGTATGCTGCCTGGTTTGGTTGGTGGTCCAGTGTTTGAGATATCTTGAGGGTTCCGATTAATTGAGACTGCTGGTCACCCTCCTCCTCAGCTTCTTTCAGTCTTTCCCTAATTCAACCACAGGGGTCAGCTGCAAAAGAACTGTGGAGGCTAATAATAATAATAATAATAATAATAATAATAATCAAGAATGAAGGGAGCATCCTTATGGGTAAAGGGTTTTTGGAGGGAAGGGGCCAGAGGAGTGGGAGATGTTTGGTGAGCGGGAATTAGAAACAACTAGATGAGAATCAATGATGTGATGTCTGGGGGAAGGCTGGGAACAGCAGTGTGTAAGTGCAAGGGACAAGATGGATGACTTAAGCTACTAGAGGAATGGGAAAAGGAGATCCCTCTCAGGGTCCGAGAGAGGAAGCAATCTGCAGCTTAACCTAAAAAGCATATGAACATCTCTGGTTAATTCGAATCCTCTGGGACACAGATGACAAAACATCAGTATTCAAGAAGCTAGGAAAATCTGGGATGCCTCTAAAAGAAAATGGGGAAAGAGTCGTGTGTTGACTCTTATAGGAAGGTCTTAAAACATTTAAGAGTCTTACATTAGTCTCCTTGAAAGTTTGGCTCCTAGGGAGGAAGAGAAAAGTATTGTTGTTTCATGGAAACGCATTGTTCCATGGACATCTGTACTGCACTATCAAGAGACCTTCATTCAAAATCATCAGAAGAAACACACTACCCCAGATGTTGACCGGAGTTCAATTGACCTGTTCAAATGTACTCAGTGATTGATGCATAAGAAGTGATGACTTTCATAGTAGCAGCTTGGGGCCCTTAGAAAATTAAGCTCCCTGTAGCCTGTAATCAAAAGAGTCCATGCCAGTGATTACACAAATTCAGTTGTTTCCAGGGAAACACCATACATGGGATACCACAGGAGCTGCCATTAAATCCAATTTTGCTAAACATATTCTGATGTGGGCCTAAATTCATAATGTATTATTTTTAAAGTAATTTGTGTTACAATGATAGGGTTATGTTATATTAGTGTAAATATATAGGTTGAATTACAGAAAATATTGGATAACAGACATTAAAATGACTGGAAATATATACATCAAGAAGTTTAGCTAGAATCTCTTTAGAAGTGACATTGTAGTTCACATTAAAAAAAAAAAACACCTGTTTCTTAAGACAACTTTCTTATGGTTAACCCGATATTATCATAAGAAAAACAAAATATGAGATGTGGAGAATGGCAATAAAGGTTTGGATACAATCGATTATAGAAACAAACAGATGCTAGGGAGAATTCAGAAAGTAACATCATTTAGATATTGTGATCATGATCAATTGAACAAAAACATGACAAACACAGGATTTGGAAAGAAAACTGATGCGGCTCGGCTCGGTCACTGGAAAAAATGGGACTTAAAAATAAACAGGGCTCTCAGCAGGAGATGTAAGTAGAGAGTGGGCGGGGTGTGATGGGGCCAGTTTGCTTCTGTTGATTAGTCTCATTTTCCATTTTATTCTGAAGTAGTCTGTTTTGCTGCACAGAAATCCTATTCTATGTCTTTAGACTATTTCCTCTTCAGTTTTTCTAGATGAGTGTTTTTCAAACAGCACATCGTAACCTGTTAGTGTGTCATGAGATTGGTAAGTGAGTCACTACCCACTTTCTGTGAACAAAATAGAGTTGAAGTGAATGTTGGTGAAGTGAGCATCGGTGAAGTAACGATGCTGTCGGATGATATTTGCTTCAGGTGTGTGCCTGTGTATTCTTATGAATTCACAACATAGAAGGTGACATTTCTTATTCTGTTACTGTCACACATATTTAATGGCTATTCTTTTGGATAACTATTTTACAGTCTCCTAACTCCTCAAATATCCCATCTCTTTTTCCCTACTGTCAGTGATAATCCTTTTACTCACTGAGAAATTAGAAGTAATCGCACAAAATGTCCACGCTGTTCCTACACTGAATTAATCTCACCCGTACACCTGAATACATTTGTTATGCTTTTGGGGATGTTCTGATGGTTGAAGCAAGCAATTTCAGCCTTCCCACAGAAGCCATGGGCATGGGGTAACTACAGTAACCCTCTCTTGCATAGGATGCCCATCTTCATTAGTTGATTCCCATGAGAAAGTAAACTGGATTTTCCCCCTCATCTTTAACAAATACCACTACCCTTAGACTCACAATGCTTCTAGGAAATATGAAGCTACCACCCTGGAGCCACCACTTCATATTTCTTACAGACGTTCTGCTCTCTGCTTACAGTCTTTATTTTGCTCACAGCTGTCATTTTTAAGTTCAGCATCTTCCTTCCAGCCTCCTCCTCTTCAACCCTGGCAGTGCCTGAGACCACTCACTGTAGCATATCTCAGTTGTCCTTTTTTTAAAAATGTATTTTATGTATATGAGTACACTGTCACTGTCTTCAGACACACCAGAAGAAGGCATCAGATCCCATTACAGGTGGTTGTGAGCCACCCTGTGGTTGCTGGGAATTGAACTCAGGACCTCTAGAAGAGCAGTCGATGCTCTTAACCACTGAATCATCTCTCCAGCCCCTTAGTTGCCCTTTTAGTCCCCTCTTACCCTCCTCAGTTTTAAATCTTGGACCATGCTTGAGTACTGTCCTTGCATCTAGATTTCTCATGTGTATCTGCATTTATTTCCTAAAGATCTCACCAGACCCAGTGAGTTGTATTTAATTGTAAACCACTTTTTTAATGTAACAATTCTCCCCTTTGAACTCTGGGCTCAAGTACCAAATACTTGACATTTTCTTCAGCTATATATCAGACATCTCAAATTTGTCCTGGGTAAAGCCACATGTTTGATTTACTTGCCCTCCAAAGTCTATATATTTCTATATTTTCTTCCTATTCGTATAAATCCATTCTAGTACTTTCTATGATCTACCCATACATGGCTCACCTTTTTCTTTATATATTATAGTCCAGAACTTCAGCAAATTCTTTCAATGTCACTCCCTAAACCTTCAGTTTCAAATAAGCTCTCGTCAATTCCAGCATCATGATATTTTATATCACACTCATAACAAGTCTGTGTCTGAATTTATGTGTATCGTCTTGTTTCTCAACAAACAGCAGCCAGGGTGGATTTGATTTGATTAAGTCCACCCTTAGTTTACTTCTCAAAACTCTTTAGCGATTCAAAAAAAAAAAGTCAAGGTTATGATGTGTACCATGTCTGGAATAGCTTACATAAAATTTTTGGACCAGATACACTTTGTGTGTGTTTAAGAATATTTGAAACAACTGTTAAGACTTGAGTGTGTGTGTGTGTGTGTGTGTGTGTGTGTGTGTGTGTGTGTGTGTGTGTTAATTTTCAAGAGTTATTATTATCCCTGAATGTTTGGGTCATCAATTTCAGTTCTCTATAATGAAAATGAGAAATTTTATCTGAGGAAAGGGTAGGAACGAAAGGAGGAGAGGGAATCGGGGCAAGAGAATGCCTCTTGGTTGGTACCCCAGTGATACTTGTAACCATTGGCCCCTGGATCTCAAACCTGTTCCCTCTGTGATGAGCACTTTCCTTCCAAGAGCACATATGTATGTTGCATTCTCTCTCCCTGCAACATCTCTGATTGCCACTGTGTAAAGACTTCAGGATCATCCATTCTAATTTAGTCACTTTCTTCTCCAGTAGTCAGTTCCTCTGTTTTGATTTGCTTTTCTCTGTGGCATTTCTCGGTGCTTGATACATTTTGGTTGTTTGTTTGTTTGCTTGCTTGCTTGCTTGCTTAGAATTTCTTCTCTCAAGGCCCATGGGCCAGATGCTTCATTTTGTTCACAACTATGATCATACCTCTAGAGTCCTCCCTCTGGCTAGTAGGTCTATAATGATCACTAATGTGTTAATGATTCAAGTACCCTGAAAATAGTTAAGAATGCTAATCTGCACTTGTAGGAAAACTTGGCATAAGAACTCATCATGAAATTCTCATAGTCTTTTTTTTTTTTTTTTTTAGAAAGTCAGGAGAAAATATTAATATTGAAGAAGGGGATCTGGAAACTTCTCAGGAAGAAATTACTAAATAGTATTAGTATTAGTAGTAGTATTAACCAAACAAGAGAGGCAGAAAAAGTAAATAATAAGACAGCCCCAAATACAGAAAATTACAAACTGGATAGGTCATCAATTTAGGGCAGATTAGAGTTTTAAATTTTTGAAAAGATTCAGAAACAAGATAAAATACCAAGATAAACAATAATTTTAAAATGCAGCACTGATCTTAGAGCCACAAAATAAAAAGGTCTTTTCAGATGTGGTAGTTGCCCATGCCTGTAGACTGAGAGGCCATCAGAGCTGGTGATAGGAAAGTCAATAGCTATTTCAGAGTAATGCCTATAGGAGTGGTGGAGGCAGAATGTCAAATCAGATTAAGGGAAATGAGGTGGAAAATATAGAACTCTTTTCAAGGGTTTTTTTTTTCCTCTCTTTAATCAAAAGCACAAGAAAGGGAAGATGGCTGCAAATGTTGTAAGAAAAATAAATAAGCCAACAGAAAGAATAGGCTTGAGAGATAGGCAACAGAGCAGGTTCCAGGGACAGTGGCATCCAAGATCAGTAGAGCTCAGGCATGACCTGGAAGGATCTGTCCTCACAAACACACTGAAGAGTGAAGAAACGACACAGAGTTTCAAATGAGAAGAAGGCAAGTGGAGGGTTCTTGCCTTGCCAGAGCTCAGTTTTCTAACTAAAATAGCAAATGAGATCATTACAGACGCATGTCTATATATGTACAGATGTTTTAAGCCTGTTCATAGATATAGTACATATTGTAAGCAACTGTTACAAATAGAAATTATTTTATAAATGGGAAGTAAGTCTTATTGTATGCCTAATATTTCAAACAAAGCCTGGGGCTTACTGTGAAATACTGCACCGGCACGCGGATAAAATCGTAGATTAAAAGCTGCAAATGGATGGACCTGGACGGCAACATCCTTAGTGAGGTAACCCAACCACAAAATAACTCACACAATATGTACTCACTGATAAGTGGATATTAGCCCAGACACTTAGAATACCCAAAATATAAGATACAATTTGCAAAACACATGAAACTCAAGAAGAACAAAGACCAAAGTGTGGACACTTTGCCCCTTCTTAGAATTGGGAACAAAACACCCATGGAAGGAGTTACAGAGACAAAGTTTGGAGCTGAGATGAAAGGATGGACCATCTAGAGACTGCCATGCCCGGGGATCCATCCCATAATCAGCTTCCAAATACTGACACCATTGCATACACTAGCAAGATTTTGCTGAAAGGACCCAGATATAGCTGTCTCTTGTGAGGCTATGCCGGGCCCTAGCAAACACAGAAGTGGATGCTCACAGTCAGCTATTGGATGGATCACAGGGCCCCCAATGGAGGAGCTAGAGAAAGTACCCAAGGAGCTAAAGGGATCTGCAACCCTGTAGGTGGAACAACAATATGAACTAACCAGTACCCTCCGCAGCTCGTGTCTCTTGCTGCATATGTATCAGAACATGGCCTAGTCGGCCATCAGTGGAAAGAGAGGCTCATTGGTCTTGCAAACTTTATATGCCCCAGTACAGGGGAACGCCAGGGCCAAGAAGTGGGAGTGGGGGGAGGGAGTGGGGGGGGGTGTGGGGGACTTTTGGGATAGCATTGGAAATGTAAATGAAATAAATACCTAATTTAAAAAAAAGAAGATGCCTCTATGTGATGTGGTGAATGAGAAAATGAGGGATAGCAAGAGATTCTTTTCCAAAGAGTGAAAATGGGGGAGACTATCAGGAACTCAAAGAAAATGGTAGGATTGCTGAAAAGTTTGGACAAACTGAAAAGCTGCCACAGAAGTAGCACATGATTGCAGTGGCCTGGCCATTGGTACAGTAAGCAGCGGAAGTGCAAACCTTATCCAAAGGGCAGGCCAGGCAAGATTAGGGAGAAGAGATAGGAAGGACATAGGACAAGCCCAGAGGACAAGCCTGCGGTCATTGACAGCCCTGGCTTCCGTAGCTGGTTTTGGTGAAAGGCTGGCTCCTCTGGCGCTGTGGATCATGGGTAGAGAAGGGCTCCATTTTCACTCTGTGGGTGAAAGAACAGTGACTCCCTTGAATGCTTTGCAAGGGAACCTATTACTTAAGGCTCAGTTTCCCTGCCAGCCCTGAGAACAAAAGACAATCATAACTCAGAAGAGGTCCCGGAGTCACCCTGCCACAAGGTGGTAGGTGGTAGAGAAAGGGTCAGACACTGATGCATCAAATGTTGTGGCTACAAGAAGCTTGACTCAAGCAGGGAAGAGTCAAGCACGCAGAAGCTCTGCTGCCTTCCGTGAGTAGTAATGGACCCCAATAATTGATGATAACAGCAAGAGTTGGGAGCCTGGGTTACCAGTAAATAAAACTCCAAAGCCACAAGGCACACCACCACAGAGACTAAGAACTCTGAAGTTATTATGCTACTGAATGTTTGCAATCTGGTCCCTCTGGAGGGGTGTTTGATGGTTACTGGATTTTGAAAACATGGATCCTAGTCTCTTGTAGAGATCTCAGGGCCATGTTTGCTTTACCCACTCATAGTGTGTTTGGAAAACATCACAGGACTACAAACTAACTGCCTGCAGGGTATATAAACTAAGGAGTCTCCTTAAGGTAGAGAAATCTACCTTGGTCAGAGTGCAGAGATACTGGTATGGAAAGGAGAGAATAAAGACAGCTCTGCGGGATGTTTGACAGTAGAGGACAGGTTTAGAAGCAAGCGAACCACTAGATACAGTGATTCTCAACATGTGGGGTGTGCCCCACACAGGAGATGCATATCAGATATTTACAATTCATAACGTAACAAAAATACTGTGATGAAGTAGCAACAATAAAATTTTAAGCCTGAGAGTGACCATAATATGAGAAATATATTAAGGAAGCCTGAGGTCCACCACACTAGAAGACAAGTCTTCAAGAGTCCTTAACCTTCCCACCTAGTGCATCCCACACATCTGGTTGACTCCAATTTTGAAGGTTCTGAAAAGTAGCTAACACAACACTTCTTCCCTTTTGTATGCTGTGTGTACCATATGCCCCTTTTCCCTTTTATGGCTTATGATATTTTGACTTTTTAAAAGGGGGGTTGTATTGTCCTTTAAATGTCTTTCTTATATTTAATTTTGTTTGGGGAGGGTTTTTTTTAATTACCAAACAGTCTCCTTTGTCACCTGCTCTTTCTTCTCTTCATTCTTGTTTTTGCTTAACCAACTTGCTTTTTTTTTTTTACTTTCCCCTTTTATTATTTTCCTGCTTTCTATTTCATTCATTTACTATTTCTCCTACATAATTTTTAACTTCACAACACACTCTACTTTTGCCATTTTATATTCTGTGTTCCTCTGTGCTCTACTAGTAGCCTTTAATGAAATTCAAGTGTACTTCTATATTTTGTTCAGTTTGGTGCTATTGCTATTGTAGTGACTTTTTTATTCCTTGTAAGTGGAACTGTAAATTGAGCCCTCAAAAGTAAGCATTTTGCTAAGATCTTCAGACAAATGGTGGAGAGAGATTGAAACAGACAGATCACAATATAGAACAAGAAACCCACTAAAACTTTACCAAAATGTGACCACTGTAACCTGTTCTCAGAAAAGGGGGATTAGGGCAAGGGATGTTAACTCAGACAATAAAATGATTACTATGAAAAAAAAAGAAAGTAAATAAGAAAATATTCAAAAAAAAAAAGAAACCCACTAAAGAAGGCAATATGATCCCCAAAATTATAGATGAAGGGAGATTGTTCAAGTGAACAAATGAGTTCTTTTATTCTTCTCAAGGCAAATAATAAGTCAATCTGTTTAATTTATAGTTTGTATAAGATTTGAAATATTATAAACTGAAGAAACATTATATGTGCAAACAAAAAAAAATAATGCTGCTAAACTCATTGGATAGCAAGGATTATATTGTATCAAGGAGTGTGCTGTAAGGAACAAAGAGCAGATTTCACACAAAAGAAACCCCAAGAGATTTCACAACAAAATATTTTTCAAAAAAGTTGCAACTTACATGGACTCCTCTATATGAGATAGCTACATGGTAAATATTTTAATAGCAAAACAAATCATTTATTAGTGGTGAAGGTACTAAGCAATGTATGGAAACTGTGGTAATAAGATTTTCTCTTAATAAGGGTAGGGGTTATTTTTAAAACAGTTTCTCTCTGCACAGTGTTCCAGGCAATCTGAAGACATTAGGAAGTTTATCCAGAGAGATCTGGAGAGTAGAACTGTTGATGTTGATGCTTTGATGTTGGGTGACAGACAAAGCTGATGGGACCTTGCTAGTTCTCCTTAGTTTATGATAAATATGGTGTCAATGAGAAAATGGTTCTTTTGTGCCATTTATTACGAGGCACAACTAGATCAAGAGATTCATACAAAGCATTGAACAAAGTTTAATTTGGGTTCTTTGGTTCATTATCTGCTGTAAGTACTCACGGGGCCCAGAGATGGTAGTTAAAGAGAGGGACTTGGAAGAAATAAAAAATGATGGGATTATTTTCCAAAACTCAAGTTCATGTTTAATAAAGTATTTCATTTAATAAAGTATGCACAAAAACATTAAAATGGATGGAGTCACTTAAATTGCCATCAGGTTATGAATTTCATTTGGGCTGAATACTGAATCTTCACCAATTCCAAGGATGTCTTGAAAGTGCTGGTGCTGGCTGTAATGACATCATTTGTTGATTGGAAGTAGGATATTTGATTCGAGGCCAAGTGGTAAAAAGAGTTTCAGATTTGTGATATAAAGTCCTCTATGGCACCAAAAACAGTATTTGTGCCAGTACTTGACAACAAAAATTGGTTTACAGAAATTGCATTGTTTAGTGATTTTTAGCTGATCATTTAAATGATCGAAACATCAGACTTTAAGGTAAAGAGCAAGTTACCAATGAAGTATTTCAATTTATTATAGTGTTTTAAACTTACCTGAAATTGTAATCAACTCGAGACAACTTTATGCATTTCAGCATATGGAATAAACATAGGCCTCTAAACACTACAAAATATATATCTTTGCTTTTTTGAGCCGGTAAGGTAACTTGAAAATCAATTTCAAGATTTCTGGAAAAATCATGTTTTTCTGAATCTGTGACTCCACTCTTAGTCAGCATTGGTATCCTAACTGCCAAGTTTCCTAATAGAATGCATAGACCTGAATCTGGCATTGATTTTAAGAAAGCATTGATTGTGTCTACTACATTTTACAGGAATGTCTTTCCTAAGACAACTGTCCCTCACTTCATAAGCAAACCTTACTAATGGCCTTGCTTCTGGGCACCACCTACACCTACATTTCAGGAATGAAGCAGACAGAAAATAAACTTGGAACCAAAATATCTCATGAGCCCCTTGAGAACTCGCTGAGAACTTCAACTCCATCTATCAAAGCAGATATTATTCCATTAGTTCTTCAAATACACCATCAGCTATCATACTAGTTTGCACTTGTAATAAAAAAAATAACAAAAGCATTCAATGAAGTCATATTAGCTAAATATGCTCATTTTATTTATTAGTGATTGAAACATGAGACAATGCTGAACAATTTCAAAGAATCTCCAAGTGGAGAACCACATAATCTGGATTTTTTTTTTTAAGTTGGAAGCCTTTGTTGATTTTTGACAGAAGGCAGGACAATTTTATGCCAGCCTAATGACTGTCCATCACAATTCACAACTGTTTGTGTAGTTGATGTGTATTTTATATGTGGCCATACTGCTCCATCCAGCATGGCCCAGCAAAGGCCAAAGTTCAAACAGCCTGACCTCACTCTAAAGATTGTTTTCTGACTTTTATTGAGCCTTTCTCAATTCAAGTAGGAATTTTTAAGCGAACATGGCAGTCACACAGATTATAAGTCATTGTGAATTAAAATTAGAACTAGAGACAATGTTCTTGTTTAAAATGCAACAGTAGTAATACTTTATGATAGCTTTGCACTAGGAAATTTATGAAATTCCCCTATTCATGTTAACATTTTTCTCACTACTCTGTCATCTAGGTGTTATTTCATCTTTCTAATAAACTTAGACTTAGAAGTCATATTATTAGCAAGTGTCTAAGACAAATTAATACCCTGGGGTTTCACTTTCATGTTCTTGAGATTTCTCCTCAGCAGCTCTGCTTTCTATGGAAGGATTTGAGATCAAACCCATGTTACGTTCTTCATCTGAAGTCCTAAATAAAATCCTTTTCCACACGAGATTTCTCAGTCCATGCTCCATCCTCAACAACATGATTTATGAGCTTAATTACACCCATTAGTATAATATAATGATATCAAAGTCTTAATTATTAGATCTTAATCACACTAATTGGCACTGAAAATATTATAAGTGTCAGCAGTATCTGAGTTGAATGTCTCGATGGCTAACATTTTACTGTCACACGTGTAGTACGTGCAATAATAGATTCAAACTGGTAAATAAAAATCATTTTCCTCCAGCCTCCAATGCAGCATCCAGAAGACAGGCCCGCAAGCATGCTGACCGACTCGGCTACCATCGCAGCCCAGATCCAGGGCGTTGAGTCAGTCCACCACAACATCTATCCCATCTATGAGCTACTGGCTTGAATGGAAGAGCCAGGCCTCTAGAACCAGATGTCATTACTGAATGGGGCTCCCAGCATGGAGCTACTGTGGCTACAGCCTGAGCTTCTTGATCCCCTAGAAGACAGAGAGCAAAGAGCAGTGGTGCCTCCCTGCAGCCTACAGGCACAAGGAGGGGCAGTGAGGTATATAGAAGCCTGGAGCTCACCCAGAACCTGTCCCCAGAATACTATCCACAAGATCACCTGATTCTGGGCAGCAGCAGGATAGCTGAGAAGAGTCTGGGTGATGGTATAGTATTCATGGTGTGACAGAATCCAGACCCCTTGAATTGGACCAAGGACTCATTGCTGTTGGAAGGCATAGATAGGTAGACAGACAGACAGACAGACAGACAGACAGACAGACAGATACGTGGGTGGGTGAGTGGGTGGATGGGTGGGTGGGTGGATGGATGGATGGATAGATAGATAGATAGATAGATAGATAGATAGATAGATAGATAGATAGATAGATAGAATGTATACACACACACATATATGTATGTACACCATGTTGCATCCTGCAGTTTCCAGTGTCACTATGAAGACTGAATATGAGATGGAGTAGCAGTAATGAAGGAGGAACTGAGCAGTGAGTGAGCAGTAAAGAGAAGTGTAGACATGATGGCAGTGATGAGTGTGAGGCAGGCTGTGGTGGACAGAGAATGTGTCATCGCCAGGCAGGACCAGCAAGGTGGTTGGTTTACAGCAGCCTGGAGCTTGCACTCTAACTCAGCCCCTGTACCTGCTGCCTGGCCTTACAGCTGCCCTGGTTCTGGGCATGAGGATATACAGGATGGGAAAAAATGGTTTGTTTTTGGATTGGACCTTCTTAAAAGACTTCTGTGGCCCATGCTGACCGTGGAGACCACTTTGGTACCTGGCTGTGGTCCACTGTCCAGGGCCATGTTGAAGCCAGAAGCTTGCATGATTATCCATGGTTCTACAGCAATTGGCAACCATGTTGATGCCCTGAGTTACCATCGAAGGCTGTACAGATGTCCTTGATCTTGGCCACTGCCTGGGGCCATCCTAGTGTTCTTGGTCCTTGATGTCACCAAGAGTTGTAACACTAAGGGCCATGTCTGATTCTGTGGTCCCATAGAAACTGGAGTCTGTGTATAACTCATGTTATCATAGAAGACTGTATGTATGTCCATGATCTATGGTAAACCCTGAACCCATGTTGATAATCATGGGCTGTGCTGCCCCTGGAGGTCAAATTGATGTGAGTGTCCTGGGCTACTACCTGAGGCCATGTTGATGTCCTTTGTCTGTACTGCCACCAGGGTCTGTGATAGTGTTCAAAGCTTGTATCGCAGCGGACATCATGCTGATGTCTGGAATCTACCCTGCCACCAGAGACCATGCCAAGTTCCATGACATGTGCTGACACCAGAAACTATATGGATGTTCATCATGGTCCTTACTGTCTCCAGAAACCGTGTGTAAGAACATGATCCTAGTTCTTGCTGACTGTAAAGGACAAGGAAGCTACTTCTGCCATGGTATTAATGACAACAGGCTAACAATTGAGAAAGAAGGACCTGGACTTTAAAAGAAAGGGGAAGGGAACTGTGATCAGATTGTAAAGTGAATAAATAAATAATAAAAAGAAAAGAAAATGAAGGGTCTGGGGAGATAGTTCCACAGGTAAAAGTTCTTCTTGTGCAAGCAAAATGCCCTTAATTCAAATCCCCCAAACTCATACAAGGACCCAAGGGAGGCTGTATGTGTGTTTTACCCCTGCATTAAGAAGAGATCCTGGAATTTGGCTGGACAGCCAGCCCAAACAAAACAGTTAACTTCTGGTTCAGTGAGAGACCCTGCAGACAATTAGAAAAGTCAATTAGGTGGAGAATTACAAAAGACTTCCAACATCTTCATCTTCATTTGCCCTCCACATATATGCACATGTGCATATCAACCTCACACTCATGTGAAGACACCATAACACACACACACACATGCACGCAAGCACAAGATAAAGGCTAAGAAGTAACACAAGCAAAAGGCAAGAGAGATAAGAATGTAAAAGCTCCAACTTGAGATTGGAATTTTACTAACACAAAAGAATTTGAAGGTCACCAAAATTCCTGACTGGTAACACACTACTTTGGCCCATGGATGAAACTGGCCTGCACCCAAGGAAAAGGGGGGGCCAGGAAGATGTAAGGTGTTGTGTGATGGGGAATCTGTGAGTAGAAATCTGGGAAAGTACAGTGACTTCAGAGGTAACAACACATGAGGATTTCATTCTATAATACAGAGACGTTGCCCACGCGTCGATTCAGTTCTCTCTCCAGTGTGTGAGGACTCAAGGGAAAAGTCGCTATGAGCACAAGAAAAGCTACGATTAATATGAGAAGAGAAGAAGCATTTCTCAAAGAGCATGGAATTGAGCCAGAAACATGACAGTCACACTTTTGAATTATCTCCGCTACATCCTATATAGCTTGCTCTCCCCAACGCCTGCTTGCTTCCCACAACATAAATGGTGCCTGCTCTTTGCATCGCCTGCACGAACACTCTTGCATGACCACCATGACCCTTTGTGAAAGTCTCACTTCCTCCATGCTACAGCCAGCTACCCAGACACACTCTCCACTCACTCTCGCTACCCTTCCCCATCTGCCCCCACGTTGGTTGATGCTACACATTTATTCTTCCAATTTCCCTCTTTCCTTTGGTGTCACTTGTATGGTCCATGCCCACCTACCCTCCACAACTCTGCATTGCTCCCTTCAGTTTCTAGTCTCCAAGGACTAATAAACTGCCATATGAAAGCTGTTCAATCAGTGATTAAAACTACCAAGCCATATTAAAACCTAGCTAGAACAGTCTAGAACTATTCCACAATGCATTCAGACAGATACATTGGAGAAATAATTAGCTACATACAGAAAACAAGTTTATCTTCAATATAGCATCTTAGTGTGACTACAGAAACCACATCCAGAATTCTGCAGTAGGTATCCAGAGTAATGTAATGGACTCTGTCGACCGCTTATGCTTCTTAAAGTTGGCATCTTTAACTCTGGGGAATCTTTAAAATTAGAAGCCATAAGTTCTTCCTTTCTGAGCATTTTAATCTCTACAGTATCCACAAAGGAAAATAGTCTACGTTGGAAAGTAAGGATAATCCAGAAAAGTGGGTCACGGAAGGTCTCAGAAGGCAGTTTCTCCAGGTAAAAACATGAATTTTTCATAGTATTTCTACTCTCAAAGCACTCGAAACATTTTAATTTTCTGAGACAGGGTCTTACCTTGTGGCTAGGCTGACCTCAAACTGGGGATTGCCATGCTGGCTGCTCACCTCCAGCGTGAACCAGAGGCCTGCACCTCTACACCTGCTGAGCTTGCTGTATCGATGCATGTCTGCTACGCATGTAGGGGTTTTCAGTAGACATGTTTGTATTTTCTTGTATAACTTCCTGTTTCTCTCTCTGCTACCCATTTCAAGCATGTTACTGTTCATTCGGATCTTCAGATGACATAGTGGGCACCCCGAGCACCTGTTAGGCATCTGTCACCCCTGACCCAGTATTTTGAAAAGAAAGTTGATGAATCATAATTATTGCAGTTGAGATATAGTATGGGTCTATAAGCTTCAAAAGATGAATAGATTCAAAAACACATATGAAAGTACATGTAATATCTATACACATGTAAACATATACATACAACACACACATATATACATGCATGCCCTTATAGCCAATAGAATTGCTTTCATCATTTACAAAGGAAATTCCATTAGATGTGACAACATGGCTATAGCTAGAGAATTTTACCATAACTGAAAAATGTTAGACATAGAAAGACCAATGACCGCATGATCTCACCTGTGAAATGTAAAAAAGGCCAAACTCAAAGACTGGCATGGAAAGTGACTGAGGTCATACTGGTCAAGTTTCAGTTAGAAGCAAAACAAATCAAGAGATCTACTTACTGCATGGGGAGCACAATTAATTGCAATGTTATTGTTTTCTTAACTATGGCTGAGAGGAGATTTTAAGTATTCACAATGAATAATCACTCTTATTGGAAATAGTGGATATGTTAATCAGGTAGATTTTAGCCATCCCACAACATATACACATATCATATTATCATGCTGTATATCACAAACATATACAGTATTTATTTATTAGATTATTAGATACAAATAGATAGAAATACCTTTTCTTTTAAAAAAAAATCTTGATGGCTTTTCCTCTCTAAAAGCCCAAAATCCACATTTTAATCAAATCATGGGATAACTGAAGTAGAGACAACACCACAACTGAAAACTTCTCTTTAAAATCAAAAGCCTGAATCTCAATTGTGAGGTTAAATATAAGTTAAAGTCAAAGGTTATAACTGCTCCACATAACTAACCTAAGATGATTCCCTGTTTTAGATCTCTTTAAAGCAATGAGACCCAGCCTCTGCCCCTACAGTTGGACATTTATGAAGTCTTTACATGTTTCAAAAATCAGCCACAGACACTAAAAGACAGATTCCTCAGGGTTCTAGAATCAAATACTGGGTTTTCATATCAGAAACTACAAGGTTCAATTCAGGAAATGACATTTAGCTTAACATGACCCAGCTGTCGATGCAGTCAGGTTCAAGATTAACTGGATTTATAACCATCCTAAAGTTCCCAACCAGAGACCATTAGGAACACATTGTTTTTACACAAGATGAAAGTGTTATGTTTTTCAGTATGTTTCTACTGATGTCAAAGAGTTTATGTCATGTAAAGGTCAGCCACTGCACTCTCTGAAAATTTGTTGCAATTTGCAAAGAAAATAGTTTCTCTTTGTTTTAGCTAAATTAGAAGTTAATGGACTGAATATCCCACCATAGCAATAATGTAAATAAGTACAGAGCTGGAAGGGAGAGAGAGTGGATCAAATTGAGTTGAACGATACATCTTCCCAAGAACATTGTGCACAATAACATGGGTTGAAGAGTAATTATTTTTACGCATGGTCACTTGGCATTTTCCACCAGGAAAACATATTGCCCCCACCGAGATCCCATAGAGGAGTGCAAACTCCTGGTTGTTAATGTCAGGACGCCACCTTGTGGACAATGCTCCTTATTTGGAAATCTTGATCTGATTTCTTTATATAGTAAAAGGTTTTTCAAGTAAATCTTCTCCGTAGGGCAGAAATTAATCAATAAAGACACATCTATTTTATTAGCATTTACACACAAAGTTATCATTAATAAATTTAATTAAAGAGGCTGCTTCTTCCTGTGTGTTTGCTATAGGCTAAATTCAATATCCAAAGTATCCATCTGCTAGAGAAAGCTTCAACTAAATATTTGCTTTCAAAGAAGTAATGAAATCCCTGTTAGTAAAGGCAACAGGTAAATTCCATTTACTTCTATAGCATGATATTCAATACTGTAAGCAAGATGTAAGTTGCCCAATGTGCTGTTGCTGGGATTCAATAGAAAATTTAAGATGTGAAAATTCTCAAGTACTAAGTTGATTTTTAATGTGTTATGTTCCCCATTAACATATATTTATTCAAATATGAAGTTCTGTAACTTACAACAATTCTAAAGTGTTTGCTTTCCTAAAACACAACCAAATTTAGCAAAGCATGGTATGCATTCATCTTGGATTAAATAAATATACATGTTAGGTCTTAGTTACCACAGCTGACAGGAGAAACAACAACAGCAAACATAAAAATGATGCTGGCATATATACAACAGTGTTTTAAACTGCGGGGCTTGCTATAATCAATGAGAGCTAGGTCTTATCTCATGTCTGGTCCTTGTTCTGAGCCCTATTCTCTAAGCACAGTCTTGTTTCTAGTTCACTCCCTCACTGAGCCCCCTCTATTCTTCTGACCCATATTCTTTTACCAGCATTCACTTGGAGTAACGCATCATGGCAAATGTGTCGGTCATGTGACTGGGGAGGATAATTATATGCAGTTGCTGTAAACGAGTTTAAATGATTTTGTTTTGATGAAAGAGTTCTAAGTTTGCACTTGAGTTTTCTTACTTACGAGCCATGTTAGTTTGGGTTAACTCACTGAGTTTTCTTTATCTTTGTTCTCTTTATTTTATGTGATACTCTACATAGTAATTAAATTAAAATGTGTAAGGAAAGCACCATAGTAGTCTGGTAGTGCCCAAAGCAGGATGACAGAAAGGAACCTGAGAATATTATAGTTATTGTATATACATTGTATATATATATATATTTGGTTTTTCGTGACAGGTTTCTCTGTATAGCCCTGGCTGTTCTGGAACTCACTCTGTGGACCAGGCTGGCCTTGAACTCAGAAATCCTCCTGCCTCCAACTCCCAAGTGCTGGGATTAAAGGCGTGCGCCACCACACCTGGCTTATAACAGATATTATTTAATTCAACCTCTTCCCAAACCTCATAATAAATCAGATCATGAAATAACTTCCATTTAATATTTGTAAAAGAAACAATCCTCTTCTGCTTTGATATCCATAAAATATCTGGGCAGAAAAAAAAAATAAGTGTAATGATTGCCTCTAAGTGACCCAGGCTTTAATAAAACAACTTTCAGTTTCCCAGCTGTTCCATAGCTCACAGAGAGCCAAATGTTCAATTCTTCAAACCATTGGAATCTTCACAGATCATTAGACATAAGAAAAATAGCAGGTGCATCTTTGACTTGAAAAGGTGACTTGTCTTCCTTGTGTATATCTGGGACTCCTTCAGCTAACGCTGTTAGTCAGGGGTGAGCACACTGCTCAGCTCGCACACCAGTGGCCAGATGTCCCAAGTGAAGGACCTAGAAAAACGAACGGTTGTGTACCAGTCCCTCTCCTTCCTGTGTAATGCTCTGAAAGGTATGAACAGCAACTGCTTCATTAGCAATTGGGAACTGTGTAAGCTACTGCCCTCAGCTACACGTGGGAGCCTTGTTATGATTTACTGCACCCAAAATCCAGTTAATTAAAGCAAAAGCATTTCCCAAACACATAAAGTCTCAAAAAGTGACCATCAATATTCTCTTCATCATGCCCATTTTTTCCTCGACCAGTTCCTACTCTAGTTTAAGGGTCATCTGAATTCCAGCACAGTCCTCTCCCTCGTTATCCATGACAGCTACTCACTAACGCACCTGGCCAACTCGTACTTGATTATAATCTAAAACCTATAAATCAGGGGAAGAAAGGTAAGACACCTTAAGCAGGGCAAAGTCTAGCATTTCTTCAAGTCTCTAGCTTTTAGATATGAATTTACCATTTATCTTAGAAGTTTAACATTTTTCTGTCCCAAATAATACACATTTCTTTTTTATATATTCTTGGTGTGTTTTTATAAACCAAAAAAATTAATAATAACCTGTTTTTTTTTTGTAATCTACAGTTCATTCAGTTAAAATTATGTCCTTGAGGGCAGAGATTTAAGAGAGTCATTCTATACATTACAGTTTTCCAGTAGGTTACAGAGTGATCCACGGCATTTGTACTAATGTATGCTTCATTGAGAGCACTGGAGATGAGCTTCATTTCAAGATGCCCCATTGCTTTTGAGGAAGCCTGGTTATAAAGTTTGCTATAATTAATGTCAGTGGATTTTCTCACCTCCTACCAACCTATAATACTATTTGCACTGACTTTTAGCCCAAGACAATATTATTATTATTACTTTTCTCATGGGTCATTTCTGAATTGGATTGCAGAGGAAGATGGGCCCTGGACAAGAGTAGTTAACGTTCACATGGTGTCTCATAGCCATCTGTAATGGGATCCAATGTCCTCTTCTGGTGTGTCTGAAGACAGCCACAGTGTACTCACATACATAAAATAAATGATTAAAAAAAAGAGTAGTTAATGTTAGTTGAATAAAATAGAAGAATTAAATTTAAAATGGCTTTAGTTTTGGTTCTTTGTTTTTTGTTGTTTTGTAGTGGTGGTAGTTTGTTTGTTTGTTTAGCTTTGGGGGGATTGTCTTGAGGGAGTGTCCCTTTTCAAAAATCTAAAGTCTTATGACTTGACAATTCATATCACTTGGCATAATGGCCCAACTGTTAAAACAATATTATAGGCCTATCAATGGAGAGGAAAGCCGATGCTAGCTGCTCTTCTTGTAGTTCTGACCACAGATGATGCTGGATTTTTCACCCTACCTGCCTTTCTTCGCTTATCATGAGGCACATGGCACAGAGTCTATAAAAGGGTGTAGAAGTTACATGTATTTTTCCGAATAATAAAAAGAGAAAATACAGAAGTGTGTCCTTTACACAATATTAAAAAATCACTTTCTAAATTAGTAGTTGTAGATTCACCTCCAATAACCATAATTACTAGCACTGGTTAGTTAAAAATAACTGAAAACTCTTATCTTCATGGGAACATTGGTTACTTTGATTGAAAGGGGTCTTTAAACATTACCTTTTCCACTTGTGCTTTGCTCAAGTGAAAACCAGTAATGGATAAGCTCAGGGCTGAAAAAGTTGAAAGTATACCATCTGTGTTTAAGAATTTCAAATGCTTTAGCAAAGATAGAAAAGACATTGTGTTGTTTAATTCTGTTCCTTCTTTCATGTCTAATAGAAGTAAAATAAATGTAACTCTCAGAAGGTTTTGGATTTTAATTATATTAGGCAAACAGCTCATCAGATCAAACACAAATTGAGATTCCAAGGAGAGTCTACATAAGGCATACAAGTGGTGCTAGTATGTTTATAATTTGCATGCAGATAGCCACAAAATATACAAAATCCAAACAAATCAGTCAAGTAGGAATATATGATAATTTATGTCATATCCCAAGAGGAGAGTGTGGTTCTGATCAGCAAGCATCAGTCTTTCTTGCCTATGACCAATCCGTCTCTTTCTTTGAATAGGGCACCACACGGTGTGAGGACCTATTGCGTGTCAGCTGTGGTTGTGTGTTGCATTATTTTCCAGGAAGGTTCACTCCAGGGAAAATATACATGGGAAAAGGAGCAAATAGAAGAGAACTTTCTTCAATATGAGTCATGTCTATGAAATCCTTCAGAGCAACAGATTACCTAAGGCTGCAAGAAACATTCCCCCTACCAAAGGAAGAAACTGGGGAATATTAGAGAGCCTCTGGGCTATGAAATTCAGTGTTGGGATTGGCCCTAGATCCAAGGTAATAAGATTTGGGTGCTCACTGGACCTAATGCTTAAGTCATTCATGAAGTCATTTTCTGGTTAAAAATGGCCCAGAGGCTGAGCAAAGTTGCCCAGATGGTCTTCCAGCTAGTGGTGGTGAGAAAATGTTGGAAAGGAGACACTCTAGTGCAATTCTGTTACAGTTATGGTACTCAGTGGAAGGCTGGATCTGAAACTGAGGGATTAAAAATCCAACCATCCAATCAAGCACATCTCATGGTATTTCTGAGGCTTCTGTCTGTCTGCATTGGAACACAGCCATCTCCTTTTGGGTGTGCTTTCTTTAATTTTTTGGTGGCAGGATTGTCATTTTATATCTGATAGAGATAAATGCCATCTATCTCACAGAGATAATTCTTTACTATGAAAACAATTCTGATGATATTTCTACATATTTTAACTTAACACACAATTTCTTTCTTTAGTAAAACAGGTCACGTTTTTAGAAAATATATAGATGTGCCCTACACATCTTAAGTAGTGCATAAAATTGTTATGCAGTGACTATATGCTAAGGTCATATTAGACAAATCATCATCTCTAGCTGACATGTGGCATCTCTACTCTTTTAAGCATAGTGGAAAATGTTTCGACAACAAATTGAAATTGGTTATCACTTGAGAATCTATGTGTCTTCATTCACAAAATCAACTTTTTTAATAACGGAGAAAAAAGTCTTGTCCAAATGAAAAGAAGGTCAACAAAAGGCAAAGGAATAAGAAGAAATGAAGCTATGTCTCAGTCTGGGAATCTGTTTTGGACTCCTTGTGTGCTCCTCTCTGCTGTGTAAATAGAGCACGCGGGCATCTTGGTTTGTAATTGGAAAACATGCATAATAAGAACATTAGTAGCAATGAAAAAAGGAAAGTTCCTTATCACACTAAAACCAATTACTGCACTAGAGCCTAGGTTTTTTTGGACATTGCTACTCCAAGATGAGATTGGTTATAAAATAAAAATCTCAGTGCAAGCAAAGGTTACCTCCCTATGAGTGATTGGTCAGGAAGCTCTCAGAGTCACCCAAAATATCACGGGCTATTTCTCTTGACCTTAATTGGCTACTATATAGTACACTATTGCTACACTTACACACTAAGAACCTATTACTAAAGAGATCACACACTTTGCATTCAGGGCAGAAAAATCAATCTTGAACAGAATGCGAAATTCTCTCTCTGGTGGCAAGATTATGTAATGTACTAGAAGGTCCTTTACAGTCTCATGGAAGAATAAGTAGTTAAATCTAGCCCTGGACCAGACATACTGCAACACTGACCTGCTGGCTGTATGTGCCCACTAGAACAATGGTGGCATGGAGGATATGGGGCTAACCAACTGCTTTCTGATTGGCTGTGAGGTCCACCCTTTAATAGGGATTTTCCTTAGTACCATAAAGTCACTAAAAAGCTCAGGATAAGCGGTCATAGGCCCGAAGAGAGGGGTAGGTGGATATACTTACTGCTGTTGTTTTGTTAAATGGCTGTATGGCCAAAGTGCCTTCTAACTGGCTATTTGTACTGATCTCAACTTTGATTAGAAAATTTTATTTTTTCAGTAAGTAGTGGCTAGTGCAAAGAGTCCTAACTAGTCAAACCACTAAGCGTGAATATCTTAATGCTTAGCTATGAGTGATGTGGGTGGGTTTTCAATGTCAACGTCTTACCGGTAACGCAGGGCTCAAAGAACTTTGTGGAAGAAGGCATGGGAATAATCTAAGAGCCCAATTATGAGAAAGAGAGCTGTGAAATTCTGACTTTTAGACATGACATGGCTATTGTGTGCATTAATTCACAGCTGCTGTAGTTACTGTGCAAGATTATGCACAAGGTTAAGGCAGTCACAATTCCATCTTGGATAAGAATGGCTCCCTAAAGACCCCATTCCTATTAAAGGAGACATTGACACTTAATGGCAATTGAAGGAGGGTGAATCACTCTTTTCTATGGATGTGGCTACCTGTGGGTTGCTCATGCTCCAGTGGATGGCTACATACATCCACGGTCAGGTGGGTATCACCTAACTAACTAATTGGACTCAGAGGGCTATATAAAACAAAAATTAAATATAAAATAGGACATGAATCTGAGGAAGTAATGGGATAGAAAGCACAGGGGGAGTTTGTGGGAAGTAGTAATGGATAGATATAATCAATATATAATGTAAATATATGGAACAAATATAAATGTATGGAAAGAATAAGATTTTTTAAAAAAATCAATGCCTGATCAAAACATCTTTTGCTGCCAAGATACTTAAAATTCTAGATTTGAATTATGAATCATGTGGTTATCTTACTAGGAAAGTATCTTTTTCAATGATAAAAACTAACAGGTAGGTAGCTATATTCAAACTATTCTACTTAGAGACTACCTTTGTTCAACATATGAAGTACTTTTAAAAGTAGTGACCTCATTATTTAAATTTTACTTTTTTATCAGTATAAAACAAGATTTGGCCACAATGTCTGTAAACAGTCCTACTCTAAAGTGAGCATGATAAGTTATTTCCTCGTTCTGTATCAAGTTCCAGACAGAAAAAAAAGAAGAAAAATACCCAGAAAGGAATGTTCTTCATCACATCGCAGGTGATTTTTGCTTCCATGACCTGCAATCTGAAAGATCTACATGGACGAAACTGCATCTCCCAGATCAACAGCTGCTACAGGGAAGGAAAAAAAAAAAAAAAAAAACCTGAACAGGGATTATCAGGAAGATGTTCAAGCATCATTCTCAATGGGTGGTGAACTTTTTTTTTTTTGGTTTTTTTTTTTTGAGACAGGGTTTCTCTGTATAGCCCTGGCTGTCCTGGAACTCACTTTGTAGACCAGGCTGGCCTCGAACTCAGAAATCCGCCTGCCTCTGCCTCCCGAGTGCTGGGATTAAAGGCATGCGCCACCACGCCCAGCTGGGTGGTGAACTTTTGCTTCAGGACTCTAATTCTATTTCTCCTAGGACTCTTGTATAACTTTAACAAGCTCATTACAAAGTTGCACCCTCCAGATATGTTGACAGCTTATAAGACACTATGCAAGTCAGGAAGCTAGGCGTGTGCTAATACTTGTCTTCTTGTGTATGACATTATAAATGTAACCTCTGGTTTCCATCTGATAATGGAGCTAGTTCTTTTATAAGGATGAGGGGACAGATTCAGAGTCAAGACAATTTGAATAAAGATCTTCACGTAACATGTCCACAAAGCATAAACTGTGCATTGCAGCATGTTTAGTGACAGGGGAGGTTTCCTGCATGAACTGTCTTTGCCAACAGTTTGCATTAATTATACAGCATGAAGTGCCAGGGAATTTTTTTTCCTCAAAGATTATATCTAAAATGCAACCTGGATCGCCTAACTTTCTGGAGGGAAGAAAAGTTCCTAATTAGCAGAGGGTCATCCTAATGATGCCGTGACATTGTGGCCTAACACATCTCCTGACTTCTTACTCTGTCTTCTCAGAAATGCAAAATGACCTTAAAATTCTAGACAGCCTAAAACTCCATGGAGACACAGGAAAGCACGGAAGTGTCACTTTTACCTGAGGGAGAGAAAACAAGATTCGCAGTTACCTAAAAATGTTCTATAAAACTCTCTCCTCAGAAGTTAGGTTTCAAAAATAGATAAAACATGAAAGGAGAGCGGGAACTATGGGAAGGGGAAGGGACCAGTGGGAGGCAGAGAGGACAAGAGGGGATGAAGGGGGATGAACGGGCCCAGAAGAGTGAAACTGCACATATGTGTATGAAAATGTAGTGAGCTTGTTATGTTTTACAGTTAATATGAGCTATCTTAGGCAATTCAGATTTAAGAAGCATGTTGAGGCCTACAAGGGATATGAATGAGAAAGGGAACACAAGATAGATAAGAAAGTATAATGGGTGGAGGATGGGATCCAATCTATTTTATACATCTATGAAAGTATAATGAAACTCTCTATTCTGTATAATTAATATATGCTAAAATAAAATTTTCACTTCAGGAGTCTCTCTCCCTCTCCCTCTCCCTCTCCCTCTCCCTCTCCCTCTCCCTCTCCCTCTCCCTCTCCCTCTCCCTCTCCCTCTCCCTCTCCCTCTCCCTCTCCCTCTCCCTCTCCCTCTCCCTCTCCCTCTCCCTCTCCCTCTCCCTCTCTCTCAGAATTTGCACTAGTATCTTCCAAATGTATGCATGGAAATTCTATAATGAAGCTCCCTCCTTGGTAGGATTAACTTATGCTGAAACATAATGGTTCTCTTCCAGAGCCATTTCTTTTGTGTCTCCAAAGCCAGTGTTGCTTCGCTGGTACTTAAATAAAAGTAAAGACCCTGGTCTGCCTGTCTATATGACAATGAAAGTTTCCAGCCCACTAATAGGTCAAGGGTTAGGTGGAGAGAAACCAATCATTCCTATGATAGTCGGGTTGAAGTGTTCCTTTCTCTCAAACGCTTGGAAACTCCCCCAATTTCGTACTCAGTTCTTTCTGACCTCTGCTTGCTCTGCAGGCCTGGACACAGCACAGTCTCATATCTCTCAGAGCTAAAGAATTCTTTTCAGTCTAGAGTCTAGACTCTTCTCAAGATTGGAGAAAGAGCCGGGCAGTAGTGGCACACGCTTTTAGTCCCAGCACTCGGGAGGCAGAGGCAGGCAGATTTCAGCCTGGTCTACAGAGTGAGTTCCAGGACAGCCAGGGCTATACAGAAAAACCCTGTCTCGAAAAAAAAAAAAAAAAAAAAAAAAGATTGGAGAAAGAAAGAAGTGGAATGAGCAGGACATTTCCTGCTCGTTTCCTTGAACCACTGAATCAGTAATCATACACAGCCGACTGCACTCTCCCCACTGCTTTAACACAACTACCAATGCAAAGAGAAGGAAGTGAAGGGGATGCTCATGAACAGAAGAGGAAGATCTCCCAGATCTTAGGTAAACAGGGAAATTGTCTCAAGCATCCAATAATGAATATCTGCCAGGCTTCTGGGGACACCAGAAGAGAGGAGAGTAGGTCTCAAAAATCTATGGGATGGGATCTGGCCTACAGCCTACTGCAAACCACCTACTATTGTTTGAATGTGAACTGGTCAACTGCCAAAATCTTCTATAAACTTAGATTCCTGATTCCCATGTTTTCAGATAATATCAAAATCAAAACTATCAAAGCATTTTACTTTAGATAATTAAACCTTCCTTATCATGGTTTATTCATGACAAAAATATTTATATAATATTTTGGTCAAAGGAAAACTATATAATAATAGAAAAATGCAAATTGCAGTATCATTTTGTAAGCTAACGAAACAAATAAAAACTCACATTATTCTTTACATGGTTAGCTAAAATTAAAATGCTACAGAAATATAATCTCCCCAAGTTTAGAGGTTTGTCCAAATTTCTTTGGTATGTCAATTTCCCATTGACCTTTGAAATTTTCTCTGCCCATATCAGGATATTTCTAATCCCATGATTTGAAAAATAATATAAGATAATGATGCTTTCAGTGGAGGAAGTGATCTTTGAACATTTCCAGTATTGACAAACCATTTTTATTACCTTGTTTGCTTAAAATTTATAAATATAAAACTAAGTATAAACTCCTTATGCTTAGAGGTTAACCTTAGAGCTTGCATTCTAAATGGACAAGTTTAACAATATATGCAAACAAAATTATAACTGTACCAGAATTCAAATTGGCGCATGAACATAGTGTGAAACATGATCTTACATTTACATTTTCACTGCAACTAATTAATTGCTTAAGTATAGGTTTGTCTGGTAAATTCTTGATGCTTCTACTAGTCTATGAGCACTAATGGGTAAAATTTTTCTAGAGTTTTCTGTATTAAGACTATTAGAACCTCTTTAATTTTCACCAATCTGTAATGTCATTTGGCATTTACTTGATATAAAATGTGTCATTTATTAAGTCTTTCCTATGTTACTTTTCTGTTCCATGTTGAAAAATGCTATTTAGTGTTCAAACTTTATTGGACACCAAACACAGCTATTTTTCACGAGGGCAATTTTACTCTCCATAGGATCCATGGCAACTCTGGGAGACATTTTTGATTGTTTGATCTGGGAAGATGAGGAATTAGCAGCTAGTAGGTAGAAACAATGGACATTTCTTACATACCGATTTCCTCCAGAATGTAATCATCTTTCCTAGAGGAAAGATGGAGGCTAATAAAATGACTCAGAAAATTACAAGACTCATGAGAAGCCTCATCTAAGTTAGCTATGCAGTAAACAAATGCTAGGGAGAAGAGAGTTCTTCACTGGAACTAACTACAGAGAGAGTTGTAGCTTTCAGGTGCTCTCAGTCATGCTGGGTTCTGCTTTCAGTGATATAGGTATCTCTGAGCCATCCATGTTACTATAAAAACCCCAGCTCCGTGATCCTCAGTCAGCTTCACTGCTTTAGGAAGCCAGGCTTGGGTGGGTTTTTGCTATGTCCTCAGTGCCCTGTCTGCAATGAATAGACATCTACCACGTGGTTTTGGAAAAAGCCAGGCAACTATAACCTAAAGTGCAAAGGACAAATCTCTGTCACAATGAATCACCTGGACCAAAGTCTTGATAGTGAGTTAATTAGGAAAGTGAGATAAGATACCAACTGCTGTCACATAGCATCTATTACTGCGTTATAAATGGGACTCTAAGTGTGCTTATGTTTCTTTGTCTAAAATATTTTAGCTGAACATTTTAAAACACAACTTTAAGAGCACACCTTTTAGGAAAACAATGTGAGTTTCATACAACATAAAATTTTAGGTTCCAAGAATTCTAATAAGAGCTAACATTTGGAAGATGTTCATTTCCTTATATGACATTATTCTTAAACCTTCTCGGTTCATCAGATTGCTGATTTTTGACATTTACTTTTTTAAAGCATGTATACACTTGTACTTGACATTGAATACACATTAGAAAAGTCTTTGCTTGTCATCTGAAGGAATAGGAAAGGAAATACACTAAAGAATCTATGCTTGAGTTTCATTTAAGCTTAAGGTGTACATTCCCACAAAGAAATGATATCATGAGAAAGTCTGTAACCTGTTATTATAGATTACTCTATAATGATAGAATAATTAAGAATCCTATTACTATCTTCAATCCACCCCAAAGCAGCATTCATTGGGGCTTAGCAGAGGCCATGAATGGTTTGGGCAGAGATAGATAGAAGACGTTAACAGACAGTGGGGATATGGTTGAAGGGAAGAAATAACAGCTAATGTGTTGAGGTTTGATCTGTATTATAACATTATATATTGGTCTCCAAGGTCTAGTTGCCCCTAGGGATGAGGAAATCCTTGTGTACATCAATGATCCTATTTAACCTTGCTCCTTACTTTAAAACTTTTGGTTGAATACAGGTGCCTACTGCCTATAGGTGGGCAGAAGAGAGATAGATAGGTGGAGTTTCAGTCCCCAGGCTTGGAGTCAAGGGAGGACTTCCAGGGAGGAGAGACAGAAGGTGAAGAGAGGAGAAGGTGCCATCAGGTAAGGAATCATGAGAACTGATCATGAGAGCTGGCCAGCTGGAGTAAGAGCAGCTCAGGCAGAGCATGACAAGTCATATCTTGAGGTTATTAATAGAGAAGTAGACAAAATAATATAGAGGGCTGGTAACTTCCTTTCCAGCTCTAGTGCTGATTAAGGCCTATTATAAATATAAAGGTTTTATGTCTTTTTTTTCTTTTATTGGATATTTTCTTATTTTCATTTCAAATGTTTTCCCCTTTCCAGATCTCACCTCTGGACCCCCCTATCCCATAACCCTCCCCCTGCCTCTCCTTCACCCACTCACCCACCCACTACAGTCTTCCGGCTCTGGCATTCCCCTGAATTGGGTCATCAAACACCCTCAGGCCCAAGGGAAGCTCCTCCCACTGATATCCAACAAGGCCATACTCTACACACATGTAGCTGGAGCCATGGGTCCCTCCATGTGTACTCTTTGGTTGGTGGTCCAGTCCCCGGGAGCTCCGGGGTGGGGTCTGGGCAGTTGATCCTGTTGTTCCCCCCATGGGGCTACAAAGCCCCTCAGCTTCTTCAGTCCCCTCTCCATTGAGGACCCCGCACTCAGTCCAATGGTTGGCTGCCAGCATCCGCCTCTGTATTTGTCAGGCTCTGGGAACTGGAAGATCAAAGGCAGGGTAAAAATGATCAATTGAGATTAAATATTTACCTTAAAGCTAATGTTCTATAGCACAGTAGGGCAAATGTAGTTCACAATTAATTGCATATTTTAATATAGATGGGAGAGAAGATTTAGGAAAACGTCAATGGAAATAAATGATAGCAATTTAAGGTGATGGATATGCCAGTTACTATGTACTAATCATTACATGAAGAATATATTGAAATGACACATGGACTCATATAAAGGTATAATTATGTAACTATTAAACATTTAAAAAATAAAAAAGCATCACAAACACGTGTGAAGTGGTATAAAGTTTAGTCTCTGGTCAAATATAGTATTATTTTCCTTCCTGGAAGTAAACTTGCTTAATGCATTCCAGTCTGAACTTGAGAAGGAAGCATATACCAATGATAAGCCAGCAAAAAATACTTTTTAGAGCTAAAACTTTTCTGCTACAGTAAAAATTCAAGTGTCAAAATAATTATCACTTTAATTTATTTTCAAGATTGTCTGGCCAGCTGCTGCAAATGATGGATCGTTTTTCATCTCTGCCCTTGTACAAGAGGCTGGCCCAGAATCAAGAAGTCTCCATTTGACTCTTGATTACCTTGATAACTCATTGTATGACCTTAAGGATGTTTCTATCCTACCACCTCCTCTCATGCTCATTTGAAAGGCATATAGCAATAGCTCCATTAGCACTGTGATGACCAAAGGAAGCCACACAAGGAGCACACATTTGTCATTTCCTAAGCTCTCAGGGCTTGCTATCATTATTTCTTTACTTGAGCACTGGTGTGAGAAATAATTAAAAGATTACAGAAAGCACAAATGATTATCAAAATCTATTTTAAGATACAGATGGATATTTGAAATATGCAGAATTATTATGCCTAGAGTAAGTCATTTTCTCAATATCCCTATGTACATCAGTTCCAGAAACAGTGTAGTTGTAACTAAACTGTTTTTTTTTAATTAATTAGAACAAATTTGTGTTTATGGAGCCTCTTTTATGTTCCAGGAAGATGTAGTTGCCCATGGGGATTCAAAGTTGACTCTAGAGGATCTGTGTCATCAGGAAGCTGACACTATAAGAAAGTAAGGAAGAAAATGGTACAAAAATTCCATTAGCCCTTCTGCTGAATCACAGGCTTCTTTAAAAAACTGAGTGAATAAGCAGTCCCTAGCCAATAACAGTAGAGAGAAAAAGGATGTGGGCCCTGTGTTATTTGTAAATAAAGAAGTCTCCTTTTGAAGTGAACTGTAAACTACAGGATTGAGATGCTGAATCCAGGTATCTCCTATGTGGGTTTATAGAAGTCTTTCTCTCTCTCTCTCTCTCTCTCTCTCTCTCTCTCTCTCTCTCTCTCTCTCTCTCACACACACACACACACACACACACACACACACAAACACATGCGTGCATGTGTGTGTATCAAAGTGTTTTTTTCTTTAACTCTCACACAGTAATTCATATAATGCTTAGTAAATTTTACTCTAAGATGGCCTCCAGTAGAGTTGACAGTGTAAACTACAGGACAAGGAAGACCGAACAGCCATGAGGCATATTCCAAGACTATTCAGAGTCCTGCCTGGGCTTTGTCCGCTAAGAACTTAAAGGAACTAGCACTAGAAGAGATTAAGGTGATTAAGTAGTGCTAGGTTTGGAAGTTTGGTTTAGAAGCAGGTGACCTTCAATAGTTGACTAAATAATTGAACTAGTGGAGTTAAACTGGGGAGAGGGATAAAAGCAGGGTAAAGAGGGGAAGAATAAATATAAATAAAGATATTTCCAAAAGTCACTACTGATGAAGTACTCGAAATATCCACCTGTGCATACTCGTGTTCATGCTTGCACACACACAAATACACAGAGTGAGAGGGGGGAGAAAGAGAAGAGGGGAGTGGAAGCTCAAGCCAGAACATATTCCATCATGGATAGGGGAGTTGGTAAGGAAGTTCCAATTCAAGGAGAGGAACTACTAGAAAGTAATCAAAGCTGAGGGGGATTCAGTTTTCTATAAGCATGTAGCCTCTGGGGAGTTGATCACACTCTTGTAGGAGGGCACACATCCAATAATAAGTGAGCAACACCAATTGCATTTGATGAAATTTTTTAAAGGTCACAAATTTGAGAGGCTACAAAAACGGGGTGGGTCTAAGAGCAATGGGGGTGTGTGTGAAAATGATCAAAACATATTGTACAAAGTTCTTAAAATATTAATAAAATGTTATTCAATGCTAAGTTGGGTAGGTACGAAAGGATATGTTTAGGAAGAGTTGGTGGGCAGAAAATAAATATGATTAAAACATGCTGTTTGAAACTCAAAGCACTCAAAGAATTCAGGAAAAGAAATAAAACAACTAACATGAGATTTTCATATTACACTATTTTCCTCTCTCCTGGGAATATTTCTGCCCACTCTAGGGAAGCTGTTGCCTTTGCGTCGTATTGGTAATAGTCATAAAGATGATGATCATACATGATGTGCCACCATTTCACTGATGCATGCTTCATCAAAGGCCTTGCTTTATATTTTCAGGCATTCATTTTATTTTGTATATGAATGTGTTGCGTACATATAGGTATGCACACTACTTGTCTGACAGGTGCCTGTGGTGGCCTGAAGAGGACACCATGTCCCAGTTTACTGCAGTTACTGCGGTTGTGAGCTGTCATGGAGGTGGTGGGAACCAAACCTGGATCCTCTACAAGAGCAGAAGGTGTATTTAACCTCTTAGCCCTCTATCTAACCCCAGGGTCTATGTTTAGGTGTCACCTGTTTTTGTAAGAGACCTGGTCTAAACTTGACATCTGATAATATTTATGTGTAACTACTAACAAATGCACAAACTAGCCTTCTAGAAAAAATGGAACTAGGAAACAATGTTACACTCTATTTCCTCTTTTCAAATTATATTATAAAGCCAGCAAAAGACTTTGGTTCTAGGAAAAACAAAACTCAACCAAACAGATGCATAAAATAATTAGATAAAATAGAGGGCTCTGAAATAAACAGACATGTCTACAGCCAACTCATTTTAGGCAAAATTGTCAAGAATGTAGTCTCTTCCATAAACAGTACTGTGAAACCTGGATATCCACATCCAGGTGAATGAGACTGTGCAGTTGTTACAAAATTAACTAAAGAAGACATCTACTTAAGACTTGAAGCCTATAAAACTACAAAGAGGACATAGAGACCAATCTTCTTAGGATTGGCTTTGGCAATGGTTTCTCAGATATGACAAAATCATAGGCCATAAATGCACAAAGCATTAAAAAGTAAGACTGGATCAGACTGAAAACATTCTTCATAGTGAGACAAAGTATTAGCTGAATAGTAACTGAATAAAACAATTTGTGAAATAGGATAGAATGTTTGCAAGTGATATATAATTAGAGGCAAATATCTAAAAGTGATGCAGGGACTGGCTTTCTATAGTCAGAATGGGTAAACAACCCATAATAAAAACTTCACGTTGCTTACCTAGGAAGCAGTGAGAAGAGAGACAATGTTCAAAAGGAGGATTTAAGGGTTAAAACTCCTAGACTAAGGAGTTCAAGACTATCCTCCACTCTCTTTTATCATATGCAGGGTATCTGACATAGTGTTGGGGGTCCTTGATCCACTTGGAGTTGAGTTTTGTGCAGGTTTGTGTCTATTTGTAGCTGTCTATATGCATCCATCAGTTTGATGAGCACCATCTGTTTACTGTGGTGTCTTTTTTTTTCCAGTGTGCACTTCTCACTTCTTTCTCTTAAATCGGGTATCCATAGGTGTGTAATATTATTTATGAGTCTTTGGTTTGACTCCATTGATCAGTATATCTTGGTTTTTTATGTCAATACCATGCTGTTGGATTGGTAACATGTCTAGCAGTTATTTTATTTTTTAATATTGCTTTAGCTATCTGAAGTTTTTTTGCATTTCCATAGAAGATGAACATTGCCCTTTCAAGATCTGTGAAGAACTGTGTGGGATTCTTGATAGGAACTGCACTGAATCTATAGATTGCTTTTGGTGGAGCCATTTTCAGTATGTTAATGCTTCCAATCCATGAGCATGGGAAATCTTTCCATTTTTTTGCTATCTTCTTCAATTTATTTCTTCATATAAATTCAAAGCTTCAAAGAATCAAATCATACAAGTCTTAGAATTACTCCAAGATATCTTTTGAGGTTACATATTGTTTCCCTGTTTTCTTTATCAGGTTTGATATAGCCAATTTTAACAAACTTATAAGTAAAGATGACTTCTCTGCCTAGGTCTCCACCACAGACAACCCACAAGGAGATAAATACAAGGTAACCATGAAATGTTGCAGCTACATCTTGGTGACTGTATTAACCATCTGTGGTTTAAAGCTTAAAGCTTATCGTGTGAATCTGAGACCAATCACAGTTCAATATAATCAACAGTGATGACACACCTGCAAAGTCGAAATGTTGTAACTCTGGCCAAGTGATTTACAGCAGATAGCCATGGTCAATAGTTAACAGAGCTAGAGCCAGAGATAGATAGAGCAGGGCTTGGACCATCCGTGACTGGCTGGGCAGTGTACCAACAGTGTAAAATCATTAGGCGGGGAAAGCATGCATTGAGCATGTGTGCCCTCCCCTGACTCAGCCCATGGAAGCCCAGAGGATTAACCAATTTCAATGGAGACAACCTCTTGCTTTATTCAGTTTCTGCCATGCCTTATAAATTCTCTTAAATTCTTACTTTCCTCAAGTTTTCATTTATATGTAAAGTTCTTAATATCTCACTTCCACTTTATGTACCCTCACAGGGATGCTAGTCTTTAATAGTCATCGGCATGAGGCAAATAACACAAAGACACTATCCCAGATAGATTACTGATGGCCATGATATCCAGCATCGTTAGAATTTAGATCATGCACAACCAGGGCATGAAAGGTCCAATTGCTCTCAAAAACCCATCATCATAAGGAACTCTTGACGCTCAACAATGAAACACTAAATAGCCCAATCTTTTTAAATTGCCACAGAACTTCAATAGACATTCTCCAAAATGATAAAAGACATAAAAGTATGCAAAAAATGATAAAGTTATTTTTATCAATAATTATGAAAAGAATTCAATTCAAAATATCCATATGACCAAACCCCTGTTATAACAGCTTATATCAGAAGAAGAAAATGAAGAAGAAAAGGAGGAGGAGGAGCAAGAAGAACAAGAACAAAGAAAAAAAGGAGTTTCAAAGACATGTGCAGTAGCAGGCCCAGAATATGATCATTTCTGCATCAGTTCTCTGAGCCCTGAGTCCTCAGAGTTATGACAGCCAGTAGGGTGAGATTGCATTGCAGAAGAAGAACTGTCCACTTAGAAATCCAATCTATTAGGATGTTTTCCTTTGCCTGAGAGGAGACAATGCCCATGTCTTTCAAAACTATTTACTATGGATGCAACAAATATGTGTATATGATTAAAAGTATGGCCATTGTATTTAATAATTTTTTAATATTTAATGACCATACAAATGGTTATTAATAATTAATAATATATTGCAAAGTATTATATGTGTTTATAACTATATACAGGGGTTAAAAGTGAGCTAAGCTATGACTAAAATCTGCACTCTTTGGCAGTGCATCACTCATTGACCCGTGTGCTTCTCGTCTATCATTAATTAAAATCCAGATGAAGTTCATCAACCATTTCCTTGTGCTCTCCAGTATTATTTTGACTTAGTTATCAGAGATTTCATATATTCCATGGATGAATCTGTAGCTCAGAGTAAATAGTAAAATTTTCTCATGTTTCTTCTCACCTCAATGGTAACAGAAATGACTTTAGCTAAGTGTGTGTGTGTGTGTGTGTGTGTGTGTGTGTGTGTGTAATGAAAGCCTTGGAATACTGAAAAATGTGAGAACACATTCCTCCTCTATGCTCAATTAATAAGAAATCTTATTTTACATACAACACACTGTAACAAAACAATGTTTTTCTGTCATGCTGAGGCCCATTTCAGAGGACGTGTCTAATGTCACACATTAAGGAGCTCAATGTAAAGGGTTTTTGTTTTGTTTCATTTTTGTTTTTGTTTTTGTTTTTTCAGAAAACCTGAACAATTTTCCAGGAGTTATTCTTCCTATTACAGGAGAAGAATGTCATTGTATCTTTCCTTGTGCTTTATGTCCCTAACATAAACACTGTAATGTTACGCATTTGCAGTGCTTTTAATGAGAAATTTAAATTTTTCCTGTCAATATTTATGTGACATCATGTTATAATTTCATGTGATTTAACATATTAATGAAAATTCTTTGCCTTGAGCTCACAAAGGCAGTATTGAAGTTGATTTCACACAAATCCATTAAATGCAATAAACATACTTGACAGAGACATCACTAAATGAAGTTTAAAAATTCAACCCTGCCCTTCAAGAACTGGTATTACATTAGAGGCAGAGAATTTAACAAATATTCACAAAACTTAATAAAGGAGAAATTTTTAATTGCATAAAGAAATAGATATTTACACAAGACACCAATCCAATTCAATTTAGAACACACTAGATTAGAAAGTACATAATCTATAGACTGTTAAAATCATTCATTGAATTTTTGTTCCATAATAACTGGCTTAATAAAAAATGTATTTGAATATCTTCCTTACATCTCACTGAAATAATAAAAGCATCATGCCAAGACAAGGAATTTGTTGATCCAAATAGTCAATATAATTTTGATAAGTTGTTTTTAAGAGAGGGTTGGAAATTTTTAACTACTCCTATTTCACTAAGTGTGGCATCTGATGATTGCAATCTTGTTTTCCTTCTTTTTAACCTAGACCTTTGGGTGTTTGTTTGTTTGTTTGTTTGTTTTGGTTTTTTCCAGATATGTAGTCAAAAACCCATGCGTGGAAAGATCATAACCCAGGGGTGAACCTATTACTTTTTCATTAAATTTCCCTGGGGTCGAACTATGTTTTAAATACACATCCTTGGTATTTATGGGTATACATACACACATTACTCTGAGCCTTGATCAAAGAGAATTCTCTTTGAAATGAAGTGCTGTGACTATTGAGATGCCTGGCTGCTCAAGGTGCTGAGAATAAGTGGCTGAGAATAAGTGGCAAATGACTAGCCTTAAATAAGGCTCAGAGAACATCACAGAAAAGGGGCAGAGAGAACTAAAAGGTTGGAATAGAGATGGAAGGGTTATGAAATGCTATCTTCACCATGTAACACAGACATTGTTACATTGTTACATTGTGATCATGACCCCACAGTGACTGCAGTTGTCCACACTGTGCCTGCACTAGACTAAACCTCTTGACAGTCAATCAGGTGTTAGGGAAAGGCTCATGGGACCTTTTTCTTCCCATGTGAACCACTGGCTACTGATAGATTCTGGGATAGAAGTATTCATTTTCTTCAGTTTTGAACCCACTGATGACTGTAGCAGGTCCCAACATGTTGTGGTGGATAGATCCAAACCCAGAGTCACACAGATGACCCACATTAAAACTAAAAAGGTCACAAAAAACTTAAGAATGAAGAAAGTGGAAAACAGGCTTGATTGGGGTAGAGGATTTCACAGAAATGTGAATGAGGTAAGAGAGGATAGGGATGAGTGCAAGCAGAATGCTTTATATGGATGTATGAGATTGTCAAAGAACAAAGTTAATTAATAAAAACAAATCCTTAAGCAGAATAAAATCTAGATGCAAATATCAAAAGAAAACCAAAATATAAATCTCCAGTGACCAAAAGATAGGAGAAAATCCAAAGAATCCATGCTATAAATTTGTTTCCTAATACAATGCCATGCAGCAACCATACATGAGGTATCAAGGAGCCTCGTGCATAAGGTACCCAAGACCATAAAGGATGGTGCAGAAAAGATTGCTAAACAATTCTGAGCTCAAAGGTGGCTAAACTCAGGGGTTACTTTACAGAGATGTTTACACTCATTTCCCTCTTGGCAAAGATTCAGATCTTGATTACAACTCAATTACTACTTTTAAATTTCATTTTAGGCAAGTTTCAAAGGTGTGACAGCATTCAGAAAGGTGAGAGAGTAAGACCATCATAATTCTGGGGTGCCGAGTGAGCAGCAAGTCGGAATAATTTCTACAAATTTTTTAAGAAAAATCTCCAGGAATTGTTGTAAGCATCTCAGATTGCAACTTCTATTGTGATGAATGGAGACTAGTTCTATCTGTGAAAAAAATGTTGCAGTGTTTTTGATATAGTTTGCCCCTGTCAATATCCATGGTGAAAATTAATTGCCAATATGTTATTTATAGCCAGTGACTCCTTAGGAGGTATTGCATTCTGAGAGGTAGGTCCTTATGAAGAGATTAATATAGAGGCCATGACAGTAGATGGGTATCCTGACAGCAGCTTGTTACAAAGTGTCTCGTATTGTAGTTCTCTCTGTTCTGTATGCACCTGCTGTGCTTTGCTGGGAGCCCCTCACACCAGAAGCCAAGGACACACTGTTGTCCTACTTTGAGCTGGACAAAACCACAAAGCCAAATAAACTGCTTTTCTTTTTCAGTTATCCAAATCGATGTATCCTGTTATTAACAACAGAACAGATACATTCCAATATTCACTTTGAAAGAAAATAGTTTGGAGAATCTGT